>NC_041389.1:646739179-646744097 GCF_002162155.2 Triticum dicoccoides
GTTGTGGGAGTTGCTCATGCCTGGCCGCGGAGTTGCACACTCTCGTTGGCATAGTTGGACATGCATGGCCACAGAGTTGCACAATCTCGTCCGCATAGTCGCACACGAATTGTTGTGGGAGGTGCTCACGCCTGGTGCGGAGTTGCACACTTTCGTTGGTATAGTCAAATATGCATGGCCATAGAGTTGCACAATCTCGTCCGCATAGTCGCACACGAATTGCTGTGAGAGGTGCTCATGTCTGACCGCGGAGTTGCACACTCTCGTCAGCATAGTCGCATATTCATGGGCACAGAGTTGCACAATCCCATTCACATAGTTGCACATGAATTGTTGTGGGAGGTGCTCACGCCAAGTCGTGGAATTGCATACTCTCGTCGGCATAGTCGCACATGCTTGGCCACAGAGTTGCACAATCTCGTTTCTATAGTCGCACATGAATTGCTATGGGACACTACTAGGAAAAGGGTTATAGATAGGACTGATACTAATGGCGCACCAGGTAAGCAGTGCGTCACTACTATATACTAATGGCGCACCGGTTGTTGATGCACCATTAGTGTGGAAGACACTAATGGCGCACCGTACACTCGGTGCGCCACTAGTATTAAATTGTTTTTCCATTTTTTCATACATACTAATGACGCATCAGGTCGAAGTGCGCCATTACTAGTCTAACTAGTAATGGCGCACCGGGCAGGCAGTGCGCCATTAATATATACTTTTTTTTACTTTTTTGCAAAACTACTAATGGCACACCGTTTCACAGTGCGCCATTATTAGTTTAAACTACTAATGGCGCACTTTTCCGCAGTGCGTCATTAGTATATATTTTTTTTTACTTTTCTGCAAAACTACTAATGGCGGACCACCTGCAGGTGCGTCATTAGTAACCTGGGTTACTAATGGGGCATTAGCTGGTGGTGCGCCATTAGTAACCTGGGACCCCAACTAGATATTTTGGACAGCCACATACCTACCCACTCACTTTCCCGACTTCATTCTCTCCACCTCCTTCTCCAAGCTTTCGGCTGCCTCCTCCTCCTCACCTCATTTCCACCATAGATTCATCAAAATTAAGTGGTAAAATTACCTTTTTTTTGATAGGTAAGTAAGGGGAAAGCTATCTTCATGATGTAGATCTACTTTTTTTCTCCCTAGCTCGCTCCAACAACGTGCACATGCACTTTTTATGGCCTAGCTAGATCTATGTATGTTTGCGGTGTTGCATGTGTTTGTGGTGTTGCATATATGTTTGTGTTTGCAGGTACCGGTATTTGAAATGCGATAGTTGCCAATATTTTGCCGGAATGTTGACTCATTTCCGTTTCGGCGAGAATTTTGGCACTATGCATTCTTTTTGGTCCTATTTTTAGGGAAGGTCATGCCAAATTTTTTCTTGGTTCTAAAATATCGTTTTGCTCTACCCCGCAGGCCACCATGGTCCGCACGATGACCGAAGGCATCGCGAATAGGTTTTTGAGCTCCGCGAAGGCCGAGATGCTTCAAAAGAACGAGACGGAGATAAGATGTCCGTGTCGAAGATGCAAGCTGAAGAGCCTTATTGCGGACCCGGATTCCGGGCAGGTGCGGGACCACCTGCTCTTGCATGGTTTCATGGATGGCTATCGGTGGCAAGGTGATGAAGATGACTATGAAGTCGTCCATGGGGGGCGGGCAAGAAATGAGGAAGGGCAACAAGACAAGTACCACCGCGGTGAGGGCGGGCGAGAAGACGAAGAATCTCCAGGACATGATCACGGCGGTGATGATGTACATAGTCATCATGTAGAAGATGTCGTACATGATGATGAGGAAGATCAAGACGAAGGGCGTGATCATGAAGATGAAGATGCCGGAGCAGACGACGATGGAGGCTGGGTGCAGGACCCTCATATTCAAGAGCTGCTTCTCAAGAAGAAGGATAACGCAAGAGCTGCCGCCGGAGAGAAAGCCAAGCTGGATCAACTGGAGATAGACGCGGTTACTCCATTGTATGAAGGATGCAGGCCCGAGGATACCCGCCTGAAAGTAACGCTCATGGCTCTGGAGATGAAGGTAAAACACAAAATGACCGACGCATGCTTCGACGAGAACATGTCATTCTGGCATGAACGTCTTCCCAAGGGGAACAAGTGCCCGACTAGTTTCGAGGAGGCAAAGAAAATCCTGTGTCCTCTGGATTTACCGCACGTGAAATACCATGTGTGCATGAACAATTGCATCATTTATCGGGACGAGCACGCGGAGTCTACCATATGTCCGGTGTGCGGCGTCACGCGATACAAGAAGAGGAAGAAAGCTCCTCGAAAATCGGTGTGGTACTTTTCGATTACTCCTCGTCTACAGTGGTATTTCGCGGACCCTAAGGTAGCAAAGCTCCTGCGTTGGCACGCGGATAGGGAGGAGAAGAAGCGGGAAGATGACGGAAATGATCCGGAGATAAATAAAAAAGACAAGATGCAGAGTCACCCTAAGGATGCGAGCCAGTGGCAAGCGTTGAACTTCGAATACCCAGAATTTGGGAAGGGTCCAAGGAACATCGTGCTGGGCGCAAGCACCAATGGAGTCAATCCGTTTGGCAGCCAGAGAAGCACACATAGCACCTGGCCTGTGTTCATGGGACATCGAAGGTGGCTTCGCGACGATGACCCGTGGAGGAAACGCAAGGATCTGTTGGATGGTGAAACCGAACCCCGAAAACGCCCGTGTACAAGGAGCGGCGAGGAAATAGACGAGCTATTGAAAAATTGGAAAGACTGCCCACTGCCGGAAAAGAAGCAAAAGGAGCCAGAGCCAGGAAAGAAGCAAAAGGCGCCAGAGCTGCTGCTGAAGGTATGGAAATCGAGGTCTGTTTTCTAGGACTTGCCATACTGGAAGATCCACCGTGTGCCTCACAGCCTGGATGTCATGCATATCACGAAGAACGTGTGCGAGAGTCTGCTTGGTACCCTACTCAACATGCCAGAGAGGACCAAAGATGGGACGAAAGTAAGGGCAGACTTGAAATCAATGGGCATCAGGCAGGAGCTTCACGCTAATGATGATGATCATGATGATGATGATGATGATGATGATGAGGCGAAGCAGGACACAGAAACTCGTCGCAAAGGCAAAAAGGCCAAGAAGACCGAAAATGACTACCCTCCCGCGTGCTTCACTCTAAGTCAGGAGGAGATCGAGCAGTTTTTCACCTGCCTCCTAGGAGTAAAACTTCCTTACGGTTACCCGGGGAAGATAAGCAGATACCTAGACCCAGCGAAGCAGAAGTTCAGCGGGACAAAGTCTCACGACTTTCACGTGCTGATGACGCAGATACTTCCATTTGCAATCCGTGGGATCATGGACGCGCATGTCCGTGAAACGCTATTTGGCCTATGCAACTTTTTCGACGTCATCTCTCGGAAGTCCATTGGCGTGAGGCAACTCAGAAGGCTACAGGAAGAGATCGTGGTGATACTATGCGAGCTTGAGATGTACTTCCCGCCCGCATTCTTCGACGTTATGGTGCATCTGCTAGTCCATATCGTGGAGGATATCATCCAACTCGGGCCGACGTTCCTGCACAGCATGATGCCGTTCGAAAGGATGAATGGTGTCATCAAAGGATACGTTCAAAACATGTCACGTCCAGAGGGAAGTATAGCCAGGGGCTTTCTGACCGAAGAGTGCATCTCCTACTGCATGAATTATCTAGGCATCGAGAACCCCGTTGGTCTGCCCATCAACAGGCACCTCGGCAGGCTCGCTGGATGGGGTCACCGTGAGGGTCGCCGCGAAATGCATGTCGACTTCGAGGGTCGACTCGCCGACTTTGAAAGAGCAAACCTAGTCGCGCTACAACACATAGACGTGGTCGATCCTTGGGTGGTAGAGCACAAAAGCTTTATTGAGAAGACGTACAATGACCGAGGCCAATAGAGGACGGACGGAGATATAATCAAACAGCACAACTCATGTTTCACGCGTTGGTTCAAGCAGAAGCTTCTGTCGTACCCTTTACGTGAGAATTCTTTCGCGGAAGAACAACTCATATTTGCCTTGTCACAGGGCGCTGAGCACAACCTGATGACCTATGAGGCGTACGATATCAACGGCTACACATTCTACCCGAGAACAAGGACGTGAAGAGCGATGGTTATCAGAACTCTGGGGTAACGATCGAATCCTACACCGGCAACGACAAGGACAGATACTACGGAAGGATCGAGGAGATCTGGGAGCTGAGCTACGCTGGAGAGAAGGTCCCGATGTTCCGTGTCAGATGGGCCAAGAGCGTCCTAAAAGAAGACCGGTATTTCACCACCATGGTTAAACCCGAAGCCAAATCCAAGACCGCGGGCGCAAACGTCACCGCAAAAAATGAGCCATGGGTACTGGCTTCCCAAGTGGACCAATGCTTCTTCATTACCGACTCGTCAAAGCCCAGTCGTGTTGTCGTGAGGAGAGGCAAAAGGAAGATCATCAGAATGGATGGAGTAACCAATGAGCAAGACTTCGACAAGTACGGCGACCCGAAGATCGAACATGATGACGACGATGAAGTAGCAGCACACACCACAAGAAGAAGCAGGACCACCCTACCTAAAGGATGTCCGTTCCACAGAAGAACTCCATTTACGAAAAAGAAGGGCAAGAAGATTGTGAACAGATAGCTAGCTAAGATCGATTGTATTTAAATCGTAGTCTTCATTTCTCGATTGTATTTCATGGGCACTTTTTCATATCATGAATATTTTTAAATTTCATGGGCACTTTTGAATTCATGAGGACACTTGATCTCGATCCCCCTCCATCTCGATCTCGATTCCCCCTCCATCTCGATCTCGATCCCACCCGCACCCTCCCCCGCTAGCTCCACCGCCGCCGCCGACCCACCGCAACCCTCCCCCGCTCCACCGCCGCCGACGAGCACCCG
>NC_041389.1:646744376-646744983 GCF_002162155.2 Triticum dicoccoides
GCCAACGGGCACCCCCCGCACCCTCCCCCGCTCCACCGCCGCCGCCGATGAATTTTCAAGTAACAAATTTGAACATATTTTTTAAAAAATTATTACTGTTTTTATAAAAAAAATATTACTATTATGATTTAAACAAGTTTGAACATATTTAAACACAAATAAATATGAAACAAGATTTAAAATGCATAAAAAATTATTAGGGAGCCTGGGAATTGAACCGAGGACCTCCTGTTGTGTGTGCTGCGTACTGACCACTCGGGCTAGTGGGCGGGTTCTGTTGTAGATAGGGTTAGGTGGTATATAACCTGACAAGTCGGGCTAGATTAAATTACTTATGGCGCACCCCTCGGTGGTGCGCCATTGCTATGGATGTACTTATGGCGCACCCTGGGTGGTGCGCCATTGCTAAGCCTCCCCCCACACTAAAACCCGCAATCCCTCTCCTGCCTCATCTCACCTGCGCCTGACCACCACCGACCACCACTTCCCCCGTGCTCGCCGTCCGCGGCCGTGCTCGCTTCCAACGCCCCCTCCTCGAGCCGAGCGCCACCTCCCTCACCGCCCCCCTTCGCCCGCGCCCGCGCCCTCGCCGCCCCCCTCCCCCTAC
>NC_041389.1:646745279-646775211 GCF_002162155.2 Triticum dicoccoides
GACATCTAGGGTTCCTAGCCACCGCCACTGCTGCCGGCCCGCCGCCGCGGCGCGCCCAGCCGGTCGAACCCTCCGCTGCCCCGCCTCCGGTACAGGACCCCAGCAGCGCCTCCCCCCATCAAGCAGCCGCTCCCACCAGCGGTGCCCCCCTCCCTGGAGCAGGCGCTCCTGCCCAGCAACGCTGCCGCCTGGAGCTACGCCGGCGACCAGTCCGTAGGCAGGTAGCCACCACTCCTTCTTCCTTCCTCCCTCTTCCCTCCTTCCTCTTGCATCCTCTGTTCAATTTTTTTTCCTGATTTTTTTAGTGGATGAGTACTTGATGTAGATTCGATACTGTGGGAATATAATGATAGTTATTTCTTGCTTGCTGCGTGATTTTAGAGGATTGTGCTTGATAGGTGTTTGTGATAATGCCTCTAAGGGCAAATGTTTACAAATTGTAGGTTGAATATTTTTCATGAGCAAATGTTTTGGTTTAAACATGTTAGCAAATTGTAGATTAAGTTGTTTTATCTGCAATTTGAGAGAGCATGAGCTTTGTGTTGGTTATACTGGCCGAAATTGGTTAACACATATCTTCCAGAGAGATCCGTGTTCTAGGATCTGAGCTCTCTTCTCTGAATTCAACTAAGGCATGAGGAACAAGGGGGGAGATAGCTATTAGATCCATGTCTTAGTAGTGGTAAACAATCGTGTAGGTCAATTTTGACTCTGATCTTGAACTACAGGGTTGCAATGTTTTGGCATCAACACTTGTAAGAAAAGAAAAGGCAGGAGAATGAAGATTATATTAAAAAATGGTATTAGTAGTGGTAAACAAGCATATAATCCCTCCCAGGTAGTAACAATAACTTTATGCAGGAGAGTGAAAGAAGAAGCATAGGCTTAATTGAGCTGTGGAGTTCTTGTTACCTTGTCTATCTGTCCTCGTTAGTTACATGTATCTCTCTGTTTGTGTTTCTGCGTAACAGGTTCGATCACGGTTGGAGAAAAATTGAGGCGTTTGTTGGCTCCAAGACAGTGATACAGGTATATACATGTGCTATGCTTACTTGTTTGGTTTGCAATAGTGGTGAGCCTCCTCCACCCCCACCCGTTTCCCCCTCTGTCGCATGCACCCGTCGCCCCCATCGGGTAAATTCTATTATGAAATAATTCCTACTGTTATTGAAAATATAAATGAAATGATTTCGAACACCAAGCAAGAGTTACGTTTCAAGTTGCTGAACCTTTTCATATAAGCTTGCAGAAGATTTAATTGATCATACAGAAAATGAAAAACGAAGGTCATACCGATCCTAGTTGGTATTATTTTCCTCAATTTTAAGTGTTGAATGAACACATAAAGAGAGTGCTAAGTGATTTCAATATATCAAGTTTCAGAATAATATATAGGATTGTTGGTTTTTAACCTTGGTTGCCATTGTTTCTATTTGTAAAGGTCTGAAGAATGACTCATGCTGTTTGTGCTAACAATTTCTAAGTGAAAGCAACTAGTTGGAGTAGATTTGTGCACGCAATACTCCTTCCAAGACAATGTGCTTCCAAGGAGTAGTTTCAGTTTGATTGCAAGGAGTAGTTTCAGTAAAGTTTCAGCATGGTTTCAGTATAGTTTCAGCATGGTTTCAGTTTGCTTCCAAGGAGTTGTTCTCTGTCTGGTCCAGTTCTGAAGAAATAAAAAGTGAATAGTTTGTTTGTTCCATGTGTGGTCACTCTATTTTTTGAGTACTGACATTAGTTATGTTTGTTAGCAGCAAGGTATTCAAATGAAGCTTGTTCTTTTTCAACTGTTCAACTGATGCCATGAAACTGAATGTAGTAGTTGAAAACCCTGTTTTTCTTCCTGATCGTGAAAATTTGAAGTCCTGTTTGTGTTTTGGTTTTGTTGCTTGACAATTATGTTTAGTTTTTCATTTCATGGGTGCTGTAAAATATGCAGGTGGTGAGTTGAGGCTCAGCATACAGCTTGTTTGGACTAACCAAGAGGACGAGGTATGTTGCTTGCCCAAGCTAAGTGAGGCGTACGCGCCAAGTTTTCAGTTATATAATTACCTGTTAGTGCTTAGTTAAACTGCATGATACGGCCATAGCAGATGGATGGTACTAGGTGTTGTTTTGTTTCTTGCCAATGTATTCAGAGAGCAGATGTGCCACAGCAGATTTCTTTTCTTGAAGGCAGCTCACATAAGTTCAGCTACAAGTGAACAACTTGCTGCTATTAGATCTGGAATGGAAGCTCACATAAGTTGAGCTGATTTTTGTCCATATGAAAGCAGAGGACCATATGGTCTGTGGCCTTTTCATCCATATGGAAGTAGAGGCACATTCTGGTGCTAGTTTGCTGGGTTTTGTCTCCGACCATCGTGTCGTGATGAATTTGCAGGTACCCCGAGAGGCCCTTGAGTTTTCCGGAATGTTGATTAACTTCCGTTCCGGCAAATTCGGGTACTCCATATGTCCTATTTTTAGCAAAGGTCATGCTGAAATTTTCCGTGAATTCTAGCATGACTTTGCTAAAAATAGGACATATGGGGTACTTGCGACTAATGCATGGGCCGGGGTATCTTAGTACTTAATTAAGTAGGATCAACTGCCCCTTTATTCTTGCTGCATTAAACCATAGGTGGCAATAGAGCCAAGTGATTAGGCCCAACTTAGAATTCTCCTTAGCATCGATAAATCCTAGATGATAAACCCAACATAGGTGGCAATAGAGCCAAGTGATTAGTGCCAAGTGATTAGCCCCAACCTAGGGTGCCTCGGCATCGATAAACCCTAAATGATGAAAACTTAACTTGGCTGCCCCGGATGCCTCGGTGTCGATGAGAACCTAAATGATGTATGCTTAGGCTTTTAGGGTGCCTCGGCGTCGACAAACCCTATATGATGAAATCTTAGGCTTTTAGGGTGCCTCGGTGTCGACAAACCCTAAATGATGAGACCATGATCTTGTTACTTGACAATAACCAACTTTTTGACCAAACTTTTTTCCTATTTAGAGCGAAACATGGCCCACAACAATGAGGCCGGTGGTTCGGGCGGCAAGCAATTCTGGGAGCTGTCCCAGGAGATGGAGGAACAACCTCACCGCTATGAGGACGCCGCGGAAGACACCGATCCTGATTACACAACCCCTAGTGGCGTCGGGGATGACACCACTGATGGTGCCACCGAGGATGCCACCACTGATGATGGCGGCGCACACACAGATGGCAGCCAACCGAAGAAGCAAAGGAAGGACCGGCGCCCGAATGCACTCCGCACCCTCAAGGAGGAATTCACTCAAGTGGACTCCGACGGGAATCCAACGGATCCCAAACATATAGTCAAGGGGTACTCGGTTCAGCTCGGGTGCATTCTCCGAAGCACCGTCTCGATCAACACCGAGAACCTTAGGCATAAGGACCGAGGGAATCTGCGCTACCTCCTCTTCACGAAGCTGCACGAACGATACAAGTTCCCCGCCGAATTTGAAAACACACGCCTCTCAGGGAATAAAGTGAACAATGCCGCCCTGACGAAGATGAGCACGGCCCTGTCTACTTGGAGAAGCGCAGTGAAGAGAATGATTGATAAAGGTGATAGTTATGAGAAGATCAAGGCGAAATATCCTTTGATGAGCGAAGATGAGTACAAGGATTTCAAGATCAAGTGCGAGAGCAGTGCAACCTCCGAATCAAGTCAGTGGGGGAAAGAAATGCGGGAGTCGAACTTAGGGGAACACAAACTCGGTCCCGGCGGTTACAGAGTGGCAGAGCCTATATGGGACAAGGAGGACGCGGAGCGTGCCGAGCAAGGCCTACCGCCCCGCTTCGAGAAATACAGCGGTAACAAGCAGACCAGGAACTATGTCAGGGCCCGGTACAAGGAGGACCCGATAACAAAGGAGCTTACCACGGATCCGAAGACCAGGGCGCTTGAGCTTGTTCTGGTAAGGAATACACCCCCGCGTAATTAGCTCCATATGGTTGCACTCTAATTAATCCCCAATATTTCTAAATGGTTCATGTTCCTTTCACAGGACACTGAAAGCAGTAGCGCGGGGTCGTCTTAGAGCTCCCCTTTCGACACCCCTTTAAATAGGGTGTTGAACGTAATGAAAAACAAGGATAAGCTCACTAAGCCGACGTCAGCTGGTCGTGTGGCCGGCAAAGGCTTGTCCACAAAATGGGGGTCATACTATACCGCTGGTGTGGAGAAGGAGAAAAAGACCAGCTCGGAAAGCCAGACACGCGAGGTTGAAGAACTCAAGGCACAAGTGGCGCAGATTCCGGAGCTTGTCCAAGAGCAAGTGGAACAACAACTGGGAATGAAGCTCAACGCCATGGTGTCTACGTTGATTCATGGGCTGACGACATGGATTGCTGGCGGCCAACAGGGGCCTCCCCGGTTCCCAGCTTCACAGCCAGCAACTCGCACAGCGCGCATGCGGCGCCATTGGTGTCTTCGGCGGCGCCATTGGTGTCTCCGGCGGTGGCGCCATTGGTGTCTCCGGCGGAGGCGGTATTCATGTCTCCGGCGCCGGCACGGGCATTGGAGCTTAGTGCACCCGGGTGTACGCCGGCCGGCACCTCGCCAGCAAGCGCCCCCTCTGTCAGTTGCACGCCCGCCATTGGTGGTGCCTCGACATTAGCCGAGCTCGACGGCATCACGGTAACTAAGCCTCTCGGCCGATGACTTCATCTCCTTGCCTTTGACTGGGCATCCCTGACGCCCTGTACATGTTTTCGCAGGGCATCGTCAACGTTCCTTGCACTCTTCTGCACTTCGTGGGCGCCGAGTTGGTCAATGTCGCCAAGGGCAGAATCGTTCAACCGGGCAACCGCATATTCCACGGTAATCCGATGGCACCCACAGTGTATAGGGTTAAAGTGGTTCGGGTGCTGCCAGGCTGCGACGAGCTGTTACCTCCGATTCGACCCACTGGGGCCGATAAAGAAGATGAGATGACCCTCAGCGCCTGCGTAAACTGGCCCCTGCTTTGGCCGAAGAGCCAGATTCATTTGGGAGCGGGGGACACCACCCCACAAACAAGACCGCCAGTCGTGCCGGCGCCAAGCCATGGCAAGAACGCTGCAACGCTACCGGACCTGTCAGACATCCCTATGGCACAGGATCCGGACAGCCCTATGGCACAGGATCCGGACGGCGACGACAATGACGACGGTACATTTACCAAAGTTGATAATTACTTTGCCGAACATGGGTACGCTGACGAGTTCTGCGGGCCTCTTTCTCAAGAACCCAACCAAGACGACCGCGATCTAGCTGGTACGGCAGAGAAATCCAATTGCAACAGGCGTCGTCTGGCGTTCAGTTCTCATGACACGCCTCCAGCTCCCGCCTTCACCGAGCCTCAGATAGCTGAGGTGCGAAATATTATCAGCCCCAACACGCTCAAGAAGGTGGTCTGTGAGCAGAACTCGGTCCCATTACAGGAGATCAAGAAGAAGGGACGGAAGCAAAAGACTAACAAGGGCGCCGGTGCGAGCCAGCCGGCATCGAGTTTGATCCGTGCTCAGGACGGGCCACCTTCACCTAAGGATATCTCGAGGAGGGTTCATGTGGCGGGTAGGGCGATGCTACCGCCAAATATGCTGAATGCTGCAACCGGTGCTATGCGGAGTCTGCACGACAGTGTTCTTTCTTTGGAGAAGCGGCATCTTAGAGAGAATGATGTGGCATACCCGGTTTTCGTGGCCAAGGTGCCAGAGGGCATGGGCTTTGTGGATGGCGACATCGGGGGTACGATCGTCCTGCGGTTTGATGACATCTTTGCTATGTTTAACCTTCATCCACTGCACTACACCTTCGTTCGGTTGTTTTCGCTGAGTATGGAGATGCGAATCATTAGAGACAAGACACCGGACATCGTGATAGTCGACCCCTTCTACATGCGTGCCAAGCACTTGAGCAGCGCTGGGGACCGCCAAGTTGCGAGTTCACACCTCGAAGGAGTCATTCTGGCAAACCCAGATAAGGATAACTTCCTTGTGGCTTACTTTCCCGAGTAAGTCATCCCTTAACCGCCCCGTAACATATGATTTCTTAGATTTCGATCGTTCTTTTTTTTCTACCATTCCGTGTTCTGTGCAGTGACACACATTGCACACTCATCCTCTTAAGCCCGAAATATTCCATGGCCACGTAATTCGACCCGAACCGTAACTCCAAGATAGACTACACAAATGTCAAGAAAGTTCTTGATGATGTTCTCCCCGGCTACGCCAAACCTGGAGGCACCTTCACTAGGGCAGTTCGTAAGTACGGCAAGCACACCTTCTCACACAATACTAGTTTCTGCTGCGTCAAGCAGCCGCCTGGCGGTCAGAAGCATGCCTACTACGCCCTCCATCACATGCGGGCGATCGTAAGGGACCATCATCAACTTCTGCTACCAGATAGTCTCAAAGATTGGGCCGCGAGGTTGTCGGCAACCCAGGATGCGGACCTCAGACAAGAATTCTTTCGCATCCAGTCGTAGTTTGCGGACATCATCCATCAAGATGTCCTTCATACCTCGGGGCAGTTCTACCTCAGATATCAACCGTCCAACAATGAGATAGATGGAACGCTACAAATGCAGGGTGACAATGACTGCGATTTCATGACCATCACGACAGACGACGGCTTCATCCACGCTCCTGTCCGATGAGTCGAGTCGAAAGTAGTGATGTGTAGTTCTGAAACATTGATTGGCTCATGTTGTAAATAAACTTTAATGAATTCGTATGTCTCTTTGGTTTGGACAGTCATTCAACTTAGATGTAATCGATGCTATTTATTAGTAGGATCATGTATCGTGCTATTAATGTCTTACTTTTCTCTTCCGATCTTTTTGATGCATACTTACATATTGCTTATGTATTGTCTGTTGTCTGTTGTTTGGCTTGTGCGTAGAGATGTCATCGTATGTCGTGTACAAGGGTAAGGTTCCCGGAGTCTACGACAACTGGGAGGAGTGTCGGAGACAGGTTCACCGTTTCAGCGGTAACAGTTACAAAGGGTACACCACTAGGGCGGAGGCCGAATCTAGATACGCCTGCTATCTAGCGGGAGAGAGGAGGAAGCGTTGGAGGAACCGGATGAAGACCAGTTTGATCGCGATGATGCTCATCGTGATGACCGCAGCTCTCTTTTATGTGATGGTAGTTTAGATGATCGATATCGACTTGTAATGTGAAGACAAACTCGATACTCGTGGTCTTGAGACTTGTAATGTTTTATCTTTATTCGGTCTTTTGAATTGAGAGACTAATATGATGAATTGTATTCGGAGACTAATCTTCTATTGTATTCGATGAATCTGCTGTTGTTGTGTGCTGCTGTCTATGTTCTGTCCAATAATATATTTTGTAACCTGTGCAAAAATCAGAAAAACAAAAAAAACCAATTATTCATACTAATGGCGCATCAAGGCAGAGTGCGCCATTAGTATGCCAAAGGATACTAATGGCGCATCAAGGAAGAGTGCGCCATTAGTATGACAAAGCACAGGGTTACATATGGCCCCCCGGGAGGCATACTAATGGCGGATGGTGTTACATACTAATGGCGCACTGCTTGGTGCGCCATTAGTATACCAGATACTATGCGCCATTAGTAAAAAATTCTAGTGGCGTGCTACTAATGGCGCACCGGTAGTGCGCCATTAGTAGGCAAAACCGGTGCGCCATTAGTAGGCCTTTTCCTAGTAGTGGGAGGTGCTTACGCCCGACCGTGGAGTTACACACTCGTCGGCATAGCCGCACATGCATGGTCGTGGAAGTCGCACAATCTGGTCCGCATAGTCGCACATGAATTGATGTGGGAGGTGCTCACGCCCGGCCGCGGAGTTGCACACTCTCGTCGGCATACTGCACATGCATGGCCACAGCGCCGCACAATCTCGTCCGCATAGCCGCATATGAATTGATATGGGAGATGCTCACACCCGGTCGTGGGGTTGCGCACTCTCGTCGGCATAGTCGTACATGCATGGCCACAGAGTCGCACAATCTCGTCCATGTAGTTGCACATGATTTGCCATGGGAGGTGCTCATGCCCGGCCGCGGAATTGCACATGAATTGCCATTGGAGGTACTCACGCCCGACCGTGGAGTTGCACACTCGTCGGCATAGTCGCACATGCATGTCCACAGAGTCACGCAATCTCATCCGCATAATCGCACATGAATTGATCTGGGAGGTGCTCACGCCCGGTCGTGGATTTGCACACTCTCGTTGGCATAGTCGCAAATGCATGTCCACAGAGTCGCACAATCTCATCCGCATAGTCGCACATGAATTGATGTGGGAGGTGTGAGGGAGTCGTGGATTAGGGGGTATCCGGACAGTCGGACTGTATACTCTGTCCGGACTGTTGGAGCGTGAAGATAGAAGACTCAAGACTCCGTCCCGTGTCCGGATGAGACTTTCCTTTGCGTGGAAGACAAGTTGGCGATCCGGATATTATATTTCCTTCTTTGTAACTGACTCCATGTAAACCCTAGCCCTCTCCGGTGTCTATATAAACCGGAGAGGTTGGTCCTTAGAGGGACGATCACAATCATAATCATCATAGGCTAGCTTCTAGGGTTTAGCCTCTACGATCTCATGGTAGATGAACTCTTGTACTACTCATATCATCAATATCAATCAAGTAGGAAGTAGGGTTTTACCTCCATCGACAGGTCCCGAACCTGGGTAAACATCGTGTCCCTTGTCTCTTGTTACCATTAGCCTAAGACGCGCAGATCGGGACCCCCTACCCGAGATCCGCCGGTTTTGACACCGACATTGGTACTTTCATTGAGAGTTCCTCTGTGTCATCGTTGCAAGGCTTGATGGCTCCTTCAATCGTCAACAACACGGTCCAGGGTGAGACTTTTCTTCCCGGACAGATCTTCGTGTTCGGCGGCTTCGCACTGCGGGCCAATTCGCTTGGCCAACTGGAGCAGATCGACAGCTACGCCCCTGGCCACCAGGTCGGGTTCGAAAACCTGAACTACACGGCAGATATCCGCGGAGACTTGATCTTCAACGGATTCGGACCTGTGCCGGGAGCGCCGGACAGTCACGATGAGCACAACTTAGACCTGCTGTCGGGCAATGCTCGGGATATCACCCCTGCAGTAGCCCCGGACCTAAATCCGGAGCAGACTGCATTGCCCAAGGACGGGTGGATGGACCCCGCCCCGCAGGCCGCACACTCATCGACGGTAGAGCCGAACACATGCCTCACCCCTAAAGAAGCCTGTGACGCCGGACCCCCGGACTCGTATCTGGCTGTAGGTTCCAGTCCATGCGCTCCCGAGCCCGCCGAGCCTGGTTGGGCTCCGGTGATGGAGTTCACCATCGCGGATATCTTCCAGCACTCGCCCTTGGGTGACGTGCTGAACTCGCTAAAGTCTCTCTCTTTGTTAGGTGACTCTCGGCCGAACTATGTCTGGCTCGAGTGGGAAGCAGGCGACGAAGGAATCCGTTGCCCACCCACCACCCACTCCATAGCCACTGTTGACGAGTATCAGACATGCTTGACTTCGACTCTGATGATACTGACGGTATGGACGTCGGCACAGGAGACGATTCAGAATCAATGGGGCACTGGACTGCCACCTCGTCATACGATATATACATGGTGGATACGCCTAAGGAGGATGACGGCGACAATCCGGAAGATAAAACCCTCGGGCAAAATCCAAAACGACGGCGTAGACGCCGCTCCAAGTCCAGCAACAGTAAAAATAGCAATAAAAGCGCCATAAAGATCGACACCCCAGTCAACTCCGAAGGCAACAACGACCATAGGGACCCATCAATGGAGCAGGATGAGCCAGGTCACACCGAACACAGCTCGGAGCAGAAGCCCGATCACAACGATCCTGAGGGTCGAATTCACCAAACCACCCCGGGACAAGAACACAGTCCGGATGACGATGCATTCATCATCCCAGAAACACGCTTGGAACGAGATAACCTCCACAGAAGGCTTATGGCTACTGCGAGAAGTCTAAAGAAGCAAAAGCAACGGCTAAAGACCGCACAGGAAACGGTCAACCGCAGATGGAATAAAGTGCTAGACACTGAAGAAAAGTACGGCGACGATCGTCACACAAAGAGCTATCCAAAACGCAAGCTGCTACCAGAATTCGACGACGAGGCGGTTCCACCAAAGAAAAACACGGCCAGGATGCCGGATAAACCACTTCATAACCGCAACAGAGCAGCTACCGACGCTGCACACGATCTACGCAAGCTCCTGGATAAAAAAGGCGGCGCTGCTAGGTCCATCTATGGATCTAAAGGACACACCCGGGCGCAGGACTATGGTCACCAAAACGATCATACTGATCGGATACCTGTTCGGAATCAGCACCAGACACAACAACAGTCGACGACATGCCATAGCGCGTCCAGATACAGAGGGGCTGCTCACCCCCTGTGCTTCACCGAAGAGGTACTGGACCATAAATTTCCATAGGGTTTTAAACCTATGAATATAGAGGCATACGACGGAACGACAGACCCAGGAGTCTGGATCGAGGATTTTATCCTGCATATACACATGGCTCGTGGGGACGACCTCCACGCCATCAAATACCTTCCCCTCAAGTTGAAGGGACCAGCTCGACACTGGTTGAAAAGCCTCCCCGAAAATTCAATTGGAAGTTGGCAGGAACTTGAGGACGCTTTCAGGGCCAATTTTCAAGGGACCTATGTCCGGCCTCCGGATGCGGACGACTTAAGTCACATAATTCAACAGCCCGGAGAGTCCGCCCGCAAGCTTTGGAATAGGTTCCTCACTAAGAAGAATCAAATTGTCGATTGTCCGGATGCCGAAGCCTTAGCAGCCTTCAGACACAGCATCCGGGACGAGTGGCTCGCCAGACATCTCAGCCAAGAAAAGCCGAGGAGAATGGCAGCCTTAATAAGCCTTATGACCCGCTTTTGCGCGAGTGAAGATAGCTGGTTGGCCCGTAAAGGCCCCAGCGACCCAAGTACATCCAAAATCAGGGATGGTAATGGGAAGCCACGGCGCAATAAAAACAAACGGCAAAACAAGGAAGAGAGTCCGGACAACACAACGGTCAACGCCGGATTCAGGGCTTCTCGACCTGGTCAAAAGAAGCCATTTAATGGCAGCAAAGAGGGACCGTCTGGCCTGAACAAAGCCTTGGACAGACTGTGCCAAATTCATGGCACCCCCGACAAACCTGTGAACCACACTCACAGAGAGTGCTGGGTCTTCAAGCAGGCCGGCAAATTAAATGCCGAACACAAAGGAAGGGAAACACCAAGTGAAGACGAGGATGAACCTCGCCAGCCGAACACCGGGGGGCAGAAAAAATTCCCACCAGAGGTAAAAACAGTAAACATGATCCACACGACTCGCACACCCACGAGAAGGCGCGAATGCGCACACAGAGACGCATACGCTGTAAGGCCCGTCGCCCTCAAACTTAACCACTGGTCGGCTTGCCCGATCACATTCGATCACAGGGACTGCCCGACTAGTATGCCGCATGGAGGATCAACTGCCTTGATGCTCGACCCAATAATCGACGGATACCATCTCACTCGCGTCCTCATGGACGGCAGCAGTGGTCTCAATTTAATATACCAGGACACTGTCCGCAGGATGGGAATAGACCCATCCAGAATCAGACAAAGCAACACTTCCTTTGAAGGGGTGATACCAGGTGTTGAAGCCCACGGTAGGGGCTCCGTCATACTGGAGGTAACATTCGGTTCCCGTGGCAACTCCAGAAGCGAAGAACTACTCTTCACCATCGCCCCCCTCCAAAGCGGCTATCACGCATTGCTTGGGAGAACGGCATTCACCCGCTTCAACGCAGTACCACATTACGCCTACCTCACACTTAAGATGTCCGGTCCACGTGGCGTCATCACCGTTAACGGAAACGTAGAGCGCTCCTCACGCGCGGAGGAATACACGACGGCTCTAGCAGCCGGACTCTAAGCGGCCTCCAGTACCAGAAAGCATGGCTGGTCGTTAAGACCACGGACACGGCTAGACGAGTCCGGCAGCCCGGATAAACCTGAGCTAGGGCACCATGTACGTAATCCTATAAAGGACACCAGGGGCTATAGATATTTAATACATCCCCATTGTTGGCTTGACCTTATTAACAGGCCAATGTTTTACACTTTACTATCCATCGCACGCTTATGTTATACTCTCCTACATGAGTTTTTCTTTTTCACAGACACAATTGGCGCGATGCCCTTCCAGGGAACGGCACAACGGAGACAAAGGGGCAGATGTGCAGCAGGGCTCCGCTTAAAGGTTTCTCTTTAGATTAAGCCCCTGTGTAAACCTTTTTTATTGTCTCTTGTTGTTTTCACATCCCATGGGTACTATACCCATAGAGGGTACTGCCGTTATTGGCATTTCGCCACGACAGACTAATGCATGTACCTGGAACTACAGGGTTCATAACGAAAGGGCATTCTTCGGCCCATTTTATATTGCAAAGTCTGAATACCTTCGGGAGTGTTCGGCGTCACGAGTTTGGCCTTATATGCATCAGCTCCGAATCATGTCTTTGGTCAAATGTTGGGTTTGCCTGGCTCCTGGGTTTGCCACCTTACATTCCGTTCTTATCGGCTAAGGCGGCCAAAGGAGAACTATTGCGATTGTGCTCCGGTTACTCCATACGAGCACCTCGGTAGAGAAAGCCGAAAACTGACTGTCATGATACAGCGAGAGACTGTTCAACCACTCGAAGACTTACCGGAATCTTTAGGATTCCCCCGCATTAAGGAAGGACCGTTGCCCGGTCATGTACACACGTGCCCGTATTCGGATGCACGCGAAGGTACCAGGGCTACATAGTATCCCCACCATCAAACTCCTCTGGCTAAGTGAAAGTGTTACAGCTATATAGTCCGGTTGCCTAGTTCGACGTGCGATCACCTCCTTAACGGACCAAGACGTTGGATCAAGTGTGATTACGCATATTTTTCTCGAACACCCCCGCATTGTATGCGTGGGGGCTGAAGCCAACGACTGCTAACTTTCAGATTACACATATACATAAAAACGGCCGCATAGGAGGCACAATAATACTTTCGGGCACAAAGTATAAATATAGCCTCATAATCAAAATAACATTGTTTTTACAATGACACGATTTGTCACTCGAACATGACATTCTTCAAGCATAGAGCCTCTATCAAACGAGCACCTTCTGTTACCTGCTCCAAGTAGTGCTCGGCCGGATCCTGGCCTCACGCCGGATTCTAGGTCGCAATGATGGTGGCCTCCATATCTGTCCAATATGCTTTAAGACGGACAAGTGCCATCCGTGCACCCTCTATACACGCCGACCTCCTCATGGCATCAATCTGAGATATGGCACCGAGGAATTGTTGCACCAAACCAAAATAACTGTCCGACTTAGGACCCTTCGGCCAAAGATGGTCTATTACAGACCGCATTGCAAGCCCGGACAGCCTATGAAGCTCAGCCACATCATCCATCTTCTCACTCAACGGCAATGAGCGCGCGGGAGCATTGAATTGCGACCAGAACAGCTTCTCCACTTCTTTAGCACCTTGATCCTCGAAAAACTTGGCCGCATCAGCTGTACTCTTCGCTAAGTCCGCATACGCGTCTGCAGGACTCCAGCATCGATCTAGGGGAGCATACTTCGGATCCAAAAACTTCATCCGCAATAATTAGGGGTTCCCAGCCGCGATCTTCCCGGCCTGTCGAAGCTCCTCCCGCACATCCCTGATTTTGGTCCGCATCTCCTTGGCCGCATCAAGTGCCTTGTTCAGGTCAGCCGAATTAACCTGATTCTCCTTTCAAGGAGCTTATCCCGGTCGGCGGCATTTTTCAACTCCACAGCCATTTCGGCTATCTTGTCTTTGCTTCGATGATGAGGAGCCTGTTCGGCTCTCAACTCTTCGGCCACCTTTAGGGCAGCCGCATTACTAGCCCGAGCTTGTTCCTTGGCCTGGGCAAGCTCCGCCCTCAGGGCTTCCACCGCAGCAGCACCATCTGCAGCCCACACATATCACATCAATATTATACTCATTTTAATTTTTCCTATAAAGGAAAGCAGATCACATACCTTGTGACTCGTTAAGCCGCTCGTTCACAAGTGTGATGTCGACATCTATAAGTCCAATCTGCCTCCTCAGTTCGGCAAATTCAAAGGACCGGTCGGCTGCCGGATCCTTAGACACCTGTGCATATATACAATGAATCATTACTTACACAATATGATCCTCCGTTTGCCGCCTAGGGAGGCCAACCAGAGTCTCAGGGGCTACTATCCATATGGAGCACACCTAGCGCGTGCCTCACAGCCAAAAAAATATGTATTTTTCATTACATACCTCAAAGCCTCGTAAATGCTTCATTCAAACCGGTTGTGGCAGATGAAATCTTCTTGAGCACCATGCTCATTAATGAACGGTGCTCCTCCGAGAGAGCAGCTCGCTCTAGAAGGCCCGTCAGTGTATCCGCTCAGACATCGACCTATGCCGGACCCTTCTCACCGCCCCCCATGGGAGCCGAACGCTCCGGGCTCAAGGCGGCCGAAGGAGTAGCTTCTGACTTCAGCAGATCCAGACTCCTCCGTGATGACACCTTGATACGTCTCCGTCGTATCTATAATTTTTGATTGTTCCATGCCAATATTATTCAACTTTCATATACTTTTGGCAACTTTTTATACTATTTTTGGGACTAACATATTGATCCAGTGCCCAGTGCCAGTTCCCGTCTGTTGCATATTTTTTGTTTCACAGGAAACCAATATCAAACAGAGTCCAAATGGGATAAAAACGGATGGAGATTTTTTTTGGAATATTTATGATTTTCTGGAAGTAAAATCAATGCGAGACGGTGTCCGAGGTGGTTACGAGGTAGGGGGGCGCGCCCTACCCCCCCCCCTAGGCGCGCCCCTGACCCTCGTGGTCCACCCGTAAGGTGATTGACGTTCTTCTTTTGGCGCAAGAAAGCTAATTTTATGAGAAAGATCTGGGTGAAAGATTCACCCCAATCGGAGTTACGGATCTCCAGATATAAAGGAAACAATGAAGGGGTAGAATCAGGAACGCAGAAACAGAGAGATAGATCCAATCTCGGAGGGGCTCTCGCCCCTCCCACGCCATGGGAGCCAAGGACCAGAGGGGAAACCCTTCTCCCATCTAGGGAGAAGGTCAAGGAAGAAGAAGAAGAAGAAGAAGAAGGGGGGCTCTCTCCCCCTTGCTTCCGGTGGCGCCGAAATGCCGCCGGGGGCCATCATCATCACCGCGATCTTCATCAACACATCTGCCATCTTCACCAACATCTCCATCACCTTCCCCCTCTATCTACAGCGGTCCACTCTCCCGCAACCCTCTGTACCCTCTACTTGAACATGGTGCTTTATGCTTCATATTATCTTCCAATGATGTGTTGCCATCCTATGATGTCTGAGTAGATTTTCGTTGTCCTATCGGTGGTTGATGAATTGCTATGATTGATTTAATTTGCTTGTGGTTATGTTGTTGTCCTTTGGTGCCCATCACAAGAGCGCGCGTGTGGATCACACCATAGGTTTAGTTGTATGTTGATAGGACTATGTATTGGAGGGCAAGAGTGACAGAAGCTTCAACCTAGCTTAGAAATTGATGCATACGGGATTGAAGGGGGACCAATATATCTTAATGCTATGGTTGGGTTTTACCTTAATGAACGTTAGTAGTTGCGGATGCTTGCTAATAGTTCCAATCATAAGTTCATAGAATTCCAAGTAAGTGATGACATGCTAGCAGTGGTCTCTCCCACATAATACTTGCTATCGGTCTAGTAGAGTAGTCAATTGCTTAGGGACAATTTCGCAACTCCTACCACCACTTTTCCACACTCGCCATATTTGCTTTAGTTGTGTTTTTATCTAAGCAGCCCCTAGTTTTTATTATCGTGCTCTTTATTACCTTGCTAACCTATCCAAAAACACCTACAAAGTACTTCTAGTTTCATATTTGTTTTCGGTAAAGCGAACGTCAAGCATGTGTAGAGTCATATCTGTGGACGATAGGACTTGAGAGAGTATTTGTTCTACCTTTAGCTCCTCGTTCGGTTCGACACTCTTACTTATCGAAAGAGGCTACAACTATCCCGTATACTTGCGGGTCAAAAAGACCTTTTTCTGGCGCCGTTGCCGGGGAGCAATAGCATGGGGTGAATATTCTCGTGTGTGCTTGTTTGCTTTATCACTAAGTAATTTTTATTTGCTGTCCTTAGTTGTTTTCTATCTTTAGTCATGGGTAGGAAACGCAAAATACCAAAAAAATTAGTTGTACCTGCTGAACCAATGGTTGAAGAACCACTCAAAATCTATCACACTACTGAAGCTTATTACTTGGATCATCATCGATCCCTATGCGCTCGTGCTGAAACCCCAACTAGCTTAGTTGAGGGCAAATCTTTAGATGAGCATGCTTGTTATGTGCGACACCGTATATGTGAAAAAGGGAAACTATTATGGGGTCAAATTCAACGTTTACAATGCTATGCTTGGAATTTATGTTGGGAATATGATTTTACTTGTTGTTCTGAAAACCCTAAAAAACACCTTCCCTACCAATGTGAGTTTATTGATAATGGGATCTTATCTTCGTATGCTAAGGGTGTTTATAGTTACTATGATGTTCAACAAATTGAAGAATTTGTTGCTTTTAAGGGTGCTTTTGAAATTGCTACTTTGATTGAAAATTATGATGCTACTCTTTACAAATCTGAAAATTTTGCCATACTTGAATATTTCTATGAGAATTATGCTTCTAATGCCTATATTAAACAATTTATTGAGGAAGCCTCCGCTGTCCAAGAAGAGACTAATATTTTGCAGGAAGCTATGGAAAAAGAAATTGATGAAATTGTGAGCTCATTGGATGAAAAAGATGACGAGGAGAGCGAAGAACAAAAGGAGGAAGAGCGGATTGATCACCCATGCCCACCTTCCAATGAGTGTAACTCTTCAACTCATACACTGTTTAATTCCCCTTCGTGCTTACCGAAGGATGATTGCTATGACGATTGTTATGATCCCGTTGATTCTCTTGAAATATCCCTTTTTGATGATGCTTGCTATTCTTATGGACAATATGCCAATATGAATTATGCTTATGGAGATGAAATTGTTGCTATTGCACCCACGCATGATAGTCCTATTACCTTTTTGAATTCTCCCGATTATACTATATCGGAGAAGTTTGCACTTATTAAGGATTATATTGATAGGTTGCATTTTACCATTGCACATGATGATTTTGATGAATATAATATGCATGTGCTTGCTGCTCCTATTTGCAATTATTATGAGATAGGAACTCTATCTCCGCCTCTTTATGCCTCCAATACTATGAAATTGCAAGAAACTGTTTATACTATGCATTGGCCTTTACTTGGTGTGCATGAATTGTTCTTTTATGACACGCCGATGCATAGGAAGAGAGTTAGACTTCATCATTACATGATTTATGTTGCTTTGTGCTCACTACTAAATTCTAAATCATTGCTAATTAAAATTGGCTTTGATATACCTTGGGATCCGGGTGGATTCATTACTTGAGCACTTTATGCCTAGCTTAATGGCTTTAAAGAAAGTGCTGCCAAGGAGGCTACCCGGAAGTTTTAGAGAGTCATTTAAGAGTCATTTATTTCTGTTGAGTGCTTTCATATAGTTTAAAAACAACAAAAATAAAGAGGGGAACCCAAAACTTTTCAAAGAGAGAAGTGAAAGTGAGAGAGACGAGCATTGTGAAAGTGGGGGACGTCCTTGAACTTTGTTCATGCCCATGGGAACTTTGTGAATCTTAATTACAGAAACTTTTCAATAAAAATAATTATCCCCTTGTACAATTCCTTTGTATTATAAAAATAATGTGCCAAGGTTTGCCTTTAGGATGTTTACAATGCTTGTTGGTTTGTACGGTGCAGGACAGAAACTTGGGCTGTAGTGCACGATTTTACATTTTTACCTGGAACGTCAATTGGTTCTGATTCCTTTTGGACTGTCTTGCTATACAACTTGTTTATTTTTCCTAATTTTGGTATAACTTTTGGGGTACCATAAGTATGGTGGATGTTCAGATTTCTACCGACTGTTCTGTTTTTGACAGATTTTGTTTTTGATGCATAGTTTGCTTGTTTTGATGAATCTATCAATTTATATTAGTGGAATAAGCCATGTAAAAGCTATATTACAGTAGAAACAATGCAAAAACAAAATATTAATTGGTTTGCAACAATAATTAGAGTGGTGATTTGCTTTATTATACTAACGGATCTTACCGAGTTTTCCGTTGAAGTTTTGTGTGGATGTAGTGTCTAATCGAGGATGTCTCGATATGAGGAAAAGGAAGAGAGGCAAGAGCTCAAGCTTGGGGATGCCCGAGGCACCCCAAGTAAATATTCAAGGAGACTCAAGCGTCTAAGATTGGGGATGCTGGGGAGGTGTCCCCTCTTTCTTCAACAAGTATCAGTATGTTTTCGGATTCGTTTCGTTCATGCATTATGTGCAAGTCTTGGAGCGTCTTTTGCAATTAGGTTTTTATTTTTATTTTATGCACCATGCTGGTATGAGATGGTCCTTGGTCGATTTGTAGAATGCTCTATGCACTTCACTTATATCTTTTGAGTATGGCTTTATAGAATGCTTCATGTGCTTCACTTATATCATTTGAAGTTTGGATTGCCTGTTTCTCTTTACATAGACAACCACCATTTATAGAATGCTCTTTTGCTTCACTTATATTTGTTAGAGCATGGGCATATCTTTTGTAGAAATAATTTAAACTCTCTTGCTTCACTTATATCTATTTAGAGATATGACAGGAACTGGTCATTCACATGGTTAGTCATAAAATCCTACATAAGCTTGTAGATCGCTGAATATGATATGTTTGATTCCTTGAAATAGTTTTGTGATATAGAGGTGATAATATGTGGGAGGTACTAGTAGATGGTTGTGTTCAGTAAGGATGTTGGTGTTAAGGTTTGTGATTCCCGAAGCATGCACGTATGGTCTACTAACTATGTAACCAAATTGGCGCGCATTGTATTTTGATTGTTTATCTTTGCGTGAAGGTCGGGGGCGCGCGATGATTAACTCCTACCAACCTCCCCCCTAGGAGCATGCGCGTAGTACTTTGTTTCGATGACTAATAGATTTTTGCAATAAGTATGTGAGTTCTTTATGACTAATGTTGAGTCCATGGATTATACGCACTTTTACCTTTCCATCATTGCTAGCCTCTTCGGTACCGTGCATTTCCCTTTCTCACCTCGAGAGTTGGTGCAAACTTCACCGGTGCATCCAAACCCCGTGATACGATACGCTCTATCACACATAAGCCTCCTTATATCTTCCTCAAAACAGCCACCATACCTACCTATCATGTCATTTCCATAGCCATTCCGAGATATATTGCCATGCAACTTCCATCATCATCATATACATGACTTGAGCATTTATTGTCATATTACTTTGCATGATCGTAAGATAGCTAGCATGATGTTTTCATGGCTTGTCCGTTTTTTGATGCCATTGCTATGCTAGATCATTGCACATCCCGGTACACCGCCGGAAGCATTCATATAGAGTCATATCTTTGTTCTAGTATTGAGTTGTAATATTGGGTTGTAAGTAAATAAAAGTGTGATGACCATCATTATAGAGCATTGCCCCAGAAAAAAAAGAAAAAAAAGGAAAGGCCAAAGAAGCCTAAATAAAAAAGGGGGCCAAAGAAGCCCACCGAGAAAAAAATTAAAAAAAAAAAGAAAAGGGGCAATGTTACTATCCTTTTTCCACACTTGTGCTTCAGAGTAGCACCATGTTCTTCATATAGATTGTCTCCTATGTTGTCACTTTCATATACTAGTGGGAATTTTCATTATAGAATTTGGCTTGTATATTCCAACGATGGGCTTCCTCAAATGCCCTAGGTCTTCATGAGCAAGCAAGTTGGATGCTCACCCACTTAGTTTCTTTTGTTGAGCTTTCATACACTTATAACTCTTAGTGCATCCGTTGCATGGAAATCCCTACTCCTTGCATTGACATCAATTGATGGGCATCTCCATAGCCCGTTGATTAGCCGCGTTGATGTGAGACTTTCTCCCTTTTTGTCTTCTCCACATAACCTCCATCATCATATTCTATTCCACCCATAGTGCTATATCCATGGCTCACGCTCATGTATTGCGTGAAGGTTGAAAAAGTTTGAGAATACTAAAGTATGAAACAATTGCTTGGCTGACACCGGGATAGGCATGAGGGGTACCTTGTGTTAAGAAAAGGGAGCATACAAGACTATATGATTTTGTAGGGATAACTTTCTGAAGCATTGATGTTTTGAAAGACATGATTGTTTGTTGGGATGCCCTAAGTATTATTGCTTTTATGTCAAATGATAGACTATTGCCTTGAATCACTCGTGTCTTAATATTCATGCCATGATTAGACATATGATCAAGATTATGCTAGGTAGCATTCCACATCAAAAATTATCTTTTTTTTATCATTTACCTACTCGAGGACGAGCAAGAATTAAGCTTGGGGATGCTGATACGTCTCCGTCGTATCTATAATTTTTGATTGTCCCATGCCAATATTATTCAACTTTCATATACTTTTGGCAACTTTTTATACTATTTTTGGGACTAACATATTGATCCAGTGCCCAGTGATAGTTCCTGTCTGTTGCATATTTTTTGTTTCGAACAAAACCAATATCAAACGGCGTCCAAACGGGATAAAAACGGACGGAGATTTTTTTGGAATATTTATGATTTTTGGGAAGTAAAATCAACGCGAGATGGTGTCCGAGGTGGTCACGAGGTAGGGGGGCACGCCCTACCCCCCCCCCCCAGGCGCGCCCCTGACCCTTGTGGTCCACCGGTAAGGTAGTTGACGTTCTTCTTTTGGCACAAAAAAGCAAATTTTATGAGAAAGATCTGGGCGAAAGATTCATCCCAATCGGAGTTACAGATCTCCAGATATAAAGGAAACGGTGAAGGGTAGAATCAGGAACGCAGAAACAGAGAGATAGATCCAATCTCGGAGGGGCTCTCGCCCCTCCCACGCCATGGGAGCCAAGGACCAGAGGGGAAACCCTTCTCCCATCTAGGGAGAAGGTCAAGGAAGAAGAAGAAGAAGGTTGTCTCTCTCCCCCTTGCTTTTGGTGGCGCCGGAACGCCGCCGGGGGCCATCATCATCACCGCGATCTTCACCAACACCTCCGCCATCTTCACCAACATCTCCATCACCTTCCCCCTCTAT
This sequence comes from Triticum dicoccoides, assembly GCF_002162155.2. Classification (NCBI taxonomy): domain Eukaryota; kingdom Viridiplantae; phylum Streptophyta; class Magnoliopsida; order Poales; family Poaceae; genus Triticum; species Triticum dicoccoides. Next base: position 646,766,567 of record NC_041389.1, read on the forward strand.
CTACAGCGGTCCACTCTCTCGCAATCCGCTGTACCCTCTACTTGAACATGGTGCTTTATGCTTCATATTATCTTCCAATGATGTGTTGCCATCCTATGATGTCTGAGTAGATTTTCGTTATCCTATCGGTGGTTGATGAATTGCTATGATTGATTTAATTTGCTTGTGGTTATGTTGCTGTCCTTTGGTGCCCATCATATGAGTGCGCGCGTGGATCACACCATAGGGTTAGTTGTATGTTGATAGGACTATGTATTGGAGGGCAAGAGTGACAGAAGCTTCAACCTAGCATAGAAATTGATGCATTCAGGATTGAAGGGGGACCAATATATCTTAATGCTATGGTTCGGTTTTACCTTAATGAACGTTAGTAGTTGTGGATGCTTGCTAATAGTTCCAATCATAAGTTCATAGAATTCCATGTAAGGGATGACATGCTAGCAGTGGCCTCTCCCACATAATACTTGCTATCGGTCTAGTAGAGTAGTCAATTGCTTAGGGACAATTTCGCAACTCCTACCACCACTTTTCCACACTCGCCATATTTACTTTAGTTGTGTTTTTATCTAAGCATCCCCTAGTTTTTATTCTCGTGCTCTTTATTACCTTGCTAACCTATCCAAAAACACCTACAAAGTACTTCTAGTTTCATACTTGTTTCTGGTAAAGCGAACTCCAAGCGTGCGTAGAGTCGTATCTGTGGCCGATAGGACTTGAGAGAGTATTTGTTATACCTTTAGCTCCTCGTTGGGTTTGACACTCTTACTTATCGAAAGAGGCTACAACTATCCCGTATACTTGCGGGTCATCACACCTCGGGGTCACCCACCTCATGAGGCGGAGAGGTTGGTGGAGTCTCACTCTCCATCATCTCCGGAGGGAGGTCCCCCGAAGACGAACTCTGTTGTGAAGAGCTGTTGGCCGGACTGCAAAGAATGGATCCGGGTTATTGTACTCGGAGAAATGCAGTACCTTCAAATTTACGATTAACTCACAGCTCGGTTGAGGGCTGGCCCGTTGGCAGGCATGACGCGGTAAGGGCTCCCTTCGAGGCAGGGCCCCCTGGTGAAGTTTTATTCCCCTGCTTGGGCACCTCCGTCTCCAGGTCTTAGGAGGCGACCCTCTTCTTCCCGCGCGGGGAGGAGGCTTTAGACTCCCCTCCTCGACCATCCTCCTTAGGGGAGGTAGCAATTCCCCCGGTTTGGATGCACAGTGTGTGAAGTTCGGCTTCTCTATTCTTCCCTTCATCTTTCCCTGAGGGCATTTTGCTAAGCACTCGGCCAAGCATCTGGCTATGGTAGGACTAGGCGAGCCTTCGGGAAGTGGCGCCGGACACCTGATTCTCTCCGCCTTGCTGAGCCATTCCTGGCCACGGAGGATTTTCAGAATAATGATTGTGATAAATATAAACGAAGTGTTCAGTTTTGGGGTTACTTACTTGGGTATCTAGGCGATTGCAGCTTAGGCCCGCATCCTCGATATGGTGTCCGGACACTTTACTTGTGGTCCATAGAATAATTTACACATCCCTTCGAGCGTCAGGCCGAAGTAGTGCAGAATAGTCCGTGGACCCTCTGGATTGAATTCCCACATCTGGAGAGGCCGGCGTTTGCACGGCAACATCCGTCGGATCAGCATTACCTGAATTATGCTAGCGAGGTTAATGTCCCTCTCAAGAAGCTCCCGGATGCAACTCTGCAGTGTGGGTACATCACTAGCAGACCCCCAATCCCGTCCTACATTGCTCCATGGCGCCAGTTGTGACGGAGGGCCCGAACGGAAGTCGGGGGCAGCCACCCACGTTGTGCCTCTGGGAGCCGTGACGTAAAACCACCTCCGCTCCCACAGATCGGATACCTCTGGGAAAGAACCCTCTGGCCATGGGGCATCGGCGTTCCTGCTTATGACGGCACCTCCGTACTCCGCATGTCTCCCCTCAATCATCTTCGGCTTCACATTAAAGGTCTTGAGCCATAAGACGAAGTGTGGGGTGACGTGGAGAAAAGCCTCGCACGCAGTGATGAACAACGAGATATGGAGGATAGCGTCCGGAGCTAGATCATGAAAATCTAACCCGTAATAGAACATGAGCCCCCTCACAAAGGGATCAAGGGTGAGGCCCAAGCTGCAGAGGAAGTGAGAAACAAATACAACGCTCTCATTAGGCTCGGGGGTAGGGATGACCTGCCCTGGGGCAGGAAGCCTGTACTGGATGTCGGCAGTCAGATATCCGACCTCCCTAAGCCTTGCAATGTCCTCCTCTTTGATCGAGGAGGCCACCCACCGGCCTTTAAGGTTGGATCCGGACATAGTGGAAGATCCGGGGTGTTTGAGCTTGGGTCTCGGGTGTTAGAACTCGAGATGCGAAAAGGCGCAGGGGTGGTGGAAAAGAGGTATAGGCTTCGGCCCCTTTATAAAGGGGGTGAATATCAAGAGTCCTCAGCGTGACCGCTTGAGACTTATCTAAAAACACGGAGTCATACCAACAGTCGTCGTGGGGTTGCGCACACCTGTATTGATGGAAGATCCCGTAATAAGGGGAACACGATCTCTGCTTTGGCAGGGCGTGCCGGTAAAACCGCCTCGCAACGTGTATCGAGGTGGGCTAAGAAAAACCGGTTCGTGTTGGGCTGGGCCACGATGCAAGGGCACGATGTACAAAGATTGCCAGAAGATCAGATTTATGCTATGCTCCCTACGGTGGTATGTGAAGATCATCTTGCAGATCCAGACATGGTCTAAGTGTTCGATAATTACTTTGAAGTATTCGGAGATGGAACCCGCCTTGCAATGCCGAAGACAAAACTGCGCGCCGGACTCATCGTCTTTGAAGCCTAGTTCAGGGGCTACTGAGGGAGTCCTGGATTAGGGGGTATCCGGACAGTCGGACTGTATACTCTGTCAAGACTGTTGGAGCGTGAAGATACAAGACTCAAGACTCCGACCCGTGTCCGGATGGTACTTTCCTTTATGTGGAAGACAAGCTTGGCGATCCAGATATTATATTTACTTCTTTGTAACCGACTCCATGTAAACCCTAGCCCTCTCCCGTGTCTATATAAACCGGAGAGGTTGGTCCTTAGCGGGACGATCACAATCATAATCATCATAGGCTAGCTTCTAGGTTTTAGCCTCTACAATCTCGTGGTAGATCAACTCTTGTACTACTCATATCATCAATATCAATCAAGCAGGAAGTAGGGTTTTACCTCCATCGAGAGGGCCCGAACCTGGGTAAACATCGTGTCCCTTGTCTCCTGTTACCATTAGCCTAAGACGTACAGATCGGGACCCCCTACCCGAGATCCGCCGGTTTTGACACCGACAAGGTGCTCACGCCCAGCCACGGATTGCACACTCTGGTCCGTATAGTCGCACATGCATGGCCACAGAGTCGCACAACCTCGTCTGCATAGTCGCACATTAATTGTTGTGGGAGGTGCTCATGCCTGACCGTGGAGTTGCACACTCTGGTCAGCATAATAGCACATGCGTGATCGTGGAGTTACTGATTCTCATTCGTATAGTCGCAGACGTACTGATGCAGAGTTGCACATGTACAATGGAGTACTTGCTCATGTGCGACACCGGAGTTGCACACCCTGTCCCCTCAAACACGGTTGCAGGGGCTACACACGCGCGACGACTACCTGGCAGTTGGCCAGGGTCCCAGGACAGTAGTCGGAATTGCATATTTTACTATTAGAGAGTAGTATGGGGTGGTGCATTAGTGAAAACTGCATGTCCACGGTTAAAAGAAAAAGTTGCATATCGAGTGTCAGCTAGTTGCACATCGACGTTATACAGTTGCACCAAACAGAGACTAAATTGTACACTGAAAAATTTGTCGAAACATACCCATGTGAGATCTAGTTTCTATGGGCACACCGCGAGGGTTCCAACAGTGAAAACGGATCTTAATCCCGACGCACGGTTTAAGAGTTATGACTTTAAAAAAACTAAAATTAAATCCTTTCACACTTGTTTACATGGGTGCTTTTTTAATACTTTTCTGTTAAATGTACTTTTTCAAATATATAAATTCAAATTGTTTTTTACATTAATTAGAGGAGACAAATTTTTAGCTTTTATAGATTAGGGACAAAAAAATTATATTTTAGGTCGGCCGCTCGCTGAGGCCAGCGAGCAGCCGGCCGCTACCTAGCTAGACTCGTCCTACTTTCTGCGTGGAACAATCCATGTACAATGGCGCGGTTGTTACTTCGGCCTCGTGCAGCCCACTTACGATGATACAAGGCTGATTGATGAAAAAGGATTCCCGTCTTATGTGTAAAGCAACCATCACCGCATACATCCGAGAACATCGTTATAAGCACATGCCATTGTTGCACTTAATACACACACCCAAGACAAGATACAAAGGTGCTAGACACCGACACACCACCCTAACGACTACCAAGCACACTACAATGAGCAAAGAAGAACCACTTAGAACCGAGGGAGACCACTACAAGTGTGATCCACCAAGGAGAAGCGAGACGGCCAATGTCGAAGCGGGGACTCTAAAACGGTACCTCCAAGAAGGGCACAACCACGGATAGCCGCCACCGTCCAATCCCAGGAATCAAGATTTCACCTAGAGCAACCTGAAGGGAGTGGAAGCACCACGACGGTGCCTTCAAGGAGGAAACGACGACCGCAGTCGCCGCCGCCATCCGCCAGTCTAAAGACTGGGCAGGTGATGTACCCCGTTGCTCCCAATACAAGGCTGATTGAGCAATTAGCCAGATTTGTAAGCTCTCAGAAAATGATTTTAACCAGATGTGTAACCTTGTGCTCATCCGTGCGTGCATGCCTCTATGTGTGTGTGCATGTGGGAGATGACATCATTGGTATGAGGTGCAATTCACTTTCCATGTGTGGAAAGCCGATTAAATTCAAGCGTTGTGTTGATACTCTCTTCGTCCTAAAATAAGTGTTGCTGCTTTAATACAACTTTAAGGGAGTAATGTTGTCTAGATATTATACTACTAGAAGTATATAATTCTACTTGGATATTACCAGAAGTGCAAGTTCTAGAGCAAGGGCAAACTGCAAAACTACAACCCCCCCTCCCGTCCCTCATCGTCTCGCGTAGGCGACTCAAGGGCGATTAGGTTTTTCCCCCGAGCGCCAGCACCCGTGCTGCCCCCTCGTCACTGTCGTCGGTGGCCTCTGGTCGGCCCACGGTTGCGGCGGGACACCTTCCACCTCCTCCACCACCCTTCCTCCCCGTGTTGGCCCTCCTCTCTGCTTGACCGCTTTGTCCTCGGTGGCGCGGGAGCTGTGTGGAGGTCACCGCTGCTGGATCCCGTTTAGGTGGCCTCCCATGCCTTCCACTGCCGGCCGGCCTGGGGAGCAGGCATGGCCGCTGCTGGCTGCAACCCCTTCCGGTGGGTCGCTCCCTCTACTGAAGCGGCTAGATCTCGGACATGTCGATAGGGTGCAATAAGGAGGTCGTTCCGGGGTGGGTCCTCGAAGTGGTGCTCCTTGAGGTGGCTAGAGCGGTCGGCTTCGCGCAAGCTGCTCGTTTCCTCAAAGACGGTTGAGCGTGGCTCTATGTATTTGGGGTGGCGGTCCTATGGGCAAGACTCCATTTGCTCTGCTGTGAGCGATGGGGTAGGCATGGTACTGGTGGTCTGGCTGTGCGGATGGCGGACTTCTGGTGAATTGGGGCCTTGGCGTGCAACCCTGGTGGCTAGCGGCACTAGATCTACTTGTTGCTCATCTTCCCATGTTCGGTGTGCTCCCTTCCCTCTGGATCTGGGCCGCGCTGGCATGCTAGCCGGCCTCCGGGGTGCCAAGGGAGCTGGTGGTGGGGATTCGGAATCGGAGAAATTCCTGGTCGGCTTTGGCTGGCCGCGGCGATGACGCCCAAGGGTGATGTATTTCTTCATGGAGGCGTCGGTCAAGTTTGCTCCACCTCTTCCCTGCACAGATCCTCCCAGGTGAAAACCCTAACTGCGGTGGGCGGTGGCGGTGCTCTGCATCATTCCCTTCTTGAAGGCGCCACCTAGGGAGCTTTGTGGTGGTGGACAGTGTTGGGTTAGTGTTGGCGGCGGCCTCTAGCATGCTCTTCTCCATCCAAAAATGTGCCTTTCCTCCGACGTAGTCTCGCCGTGGGCAGCGTTGACTCTACTTGCTAACCCTCTCTAAGTGATCCTCCGGTGGCACTCATCCATGTTCTTGGGAACTTTCCGATTTTCAATGGTGCTGCGCCTTGCAATCCAGATGAGGAGGTTGTGGCCTCCTTCGGAGATGGATTTGGATGGATTGGTTGCGCCGGGGTCCTTAGTGTTTGGTGATGGCACGCCATGTCGATGTTTACCCATTTCTACTCCACTGCCGGCATGACACATGTTATGGCTTAGCCGCGGAAGAGAACCTCGATATTTTCAGGTCTTAGTTTCTTTGTGTATCCTTCCTGTGCGCAGTGTTTGAGGCCTCGTTAGCAATTTGCTATTGTTAGTTGTATTCTGCAGTTGTAACCTGGCCGGTTGACGGCTTTGTTAATTCAAAGTCGGGCATGGTTCAAGTCCTTCTCTCACTCGGTTGTGTCTTTTCTCTAAAAAAGTGCAAGTTCTATAAAATCTGAATGCAAGTTTTTTAATCATTATTCACAAAAAAAAGTTTTTAAATCCTTTTAAAAATTTCTATCTTAGTTTTCATTTTTTTGGATAATAAAAATGTTTTTAATTCATTCAATCTTAGAATATTTTTATTTTTACATTTGGTTTATATTTATATTTTGTTTGAGTATATGTCTTTCTTTAACGGTAAGAAAAAAGGTGACTGGCGGGATTATTTATTTATTTATTTTCTTGTTCGTTTTTCGCTCCTGTTTTGTTGTTTGCTGTTTAGTTGATTTTTGGCCATTAGATGTCCTCCTGCATTTTTGCAACGAATGTCAATTCAGTTCCGTGATCACTTGACAAAAAGTTAATTTAATATTGTGTGAACATTTAAATATATTACAGTTTTCATTTCTTTCCATAATTATGTTTATAATTTAAATTGTACTAGCTTGCATTTATGTTATGAAAAAGAATTAATTATCTCTATGTTTACTTTCACTGTTCTCTTCCTTCTTCTAGGTTAATACAATTTCCCTTATTTCATTATATCTTTGAATAACATAAGTTTTTTCAGTTGTTTTGGTTTATGTTTTAGTATATATCTTTATTCATTAATAAGAGAAAAGTGTTTGACACAAAAAAAATCTTTTTTTCTGTCGCTTGTCCTAATGGTTATGGCACTTTCTTTTTGCTTAGTCAATATTTTGGCCATTGGATTTTTTTTTATATTTGTCCATGCATCAGTGGTTTGATGATGTGGTCGTGTTACTTTACTTATGTAAATTTACATCATGGACTTAAAATAGAATGTTTTTGTAATTGATGTACTTCAATATAATTATTGTTATGAAAATAGTTTCATGCCACTCAGGATAAATGCCACCCATGTAGTCACTGTATGATCAAGGTCCTTCGAGATCCATGTTGGTAGATTAAGCCGGTGGTTTTATGAAAGACATATAGGAAAGGAGCAAAAAGCACATGCAAGTGTCAATAATTTTTGGACGAGGATTGAAGATAAACAATGAGAGGAGTTTGACATAAAAGCTGTATGTACAATCTTGGCTTTTAGCAAAAGTTGCATGCACACATTGCATATCTGTACGATGATATAAGCTCAGCGCATCTAGTTCACATTTCGCTGAAGGATCCCATCTTACGCAATGGAGCATACGGCAAAAAAGTAGATAAGATAAAAGCTAAACGTAACCTACATGTCTACAAAAGCTAAATTGTCTGTATGTGATCAACCTGCACAACCACTGCTTTCTTATCAATGCTTCCTTTCAAGATTATTCAGCTTTTGTCCAGTGCTTAGTAGAAGCAAACATATACGGTTAAAACACTCTAACAACTCACTATTAGAAAAACAGGGCTTACGTTCGGGCCAGATAAGCCCATTAGTCCCGGTTCAGTCACGAACCGGGACCCATGGGCCCATTGGTCCCGGTTCGTGAGGCCAGGGGGCCTGCCGGGCCTCGTGGGGACATTGGTCCCGGTTCGTCTGGCATCTTTGGTCCCGGTTTGTGGGACGAACCGGAACCAATGGGCCTCGCTCCTGGCCCACCATCATTGGTCCCGGTTGGTGGCTTCAACCTGGACCAAAGGCTTCCCTTTAGTCTCGGTTCATGCCACGAACCGAGGCCAATGAGATGCCTAAATAAGTAGGAACAAAATATAATAAATAAGTAGAGACGAAATAAACTTTAATAAATAAGTAGAAACGAAATAAACTTTAATAAATAAGTAGAGACAAAATAAACTTTAATAAAATAAATAAAATAGCAACAGTAAGTAGAAACAAAATAAAATAAATAAAGCAAAAAAAGAAAGAATTTTCATAAAATAAATAAAAGAAGCAAAAAAGAAAAGAAAATAAATAAGTAGAAACAAAATAAACTTTAATAAATAAGTAGAAATAAAATAAACTTTAATCAATAAGTGGAAACAAAATAAACTTTAATAAAGTAAAATAAATAAAAATAGCAACTGTAAGTAGAAACAATATAAAATAAATAAAGCAAAAAAAGAGTTTTCATAAAATAAATAAAAAAAGCAAAAAAGACAATA
>NC_041389.1:646775572-646776573 GCF_002162155.2 Triticum dicoccoides
AATAAAATAAATAAGTAGAAACAAAATAAACTGTAATAAAAAATAGGAACAAAATAAAATTTAATAAATAAGTAGAAACAAGATAAACTTTAATAAAGTAAAATCAGTAAACTTTAATAAAATAAATAAAAATAGCAATAGTAAGTAGAAACAAAATAAAATAAATAAATAAATAAAAATTCATAAAATTTCATAAAATAAATCAAAAAGAAAAAAGAAAAGAAAATAAATAAGTAGAAACAAAATAAACTTTAATAAATAAGTAGAAACAAAATAAACTTTAATAAAATAAAATAAATAAACATAGCAACAGTAGGTAGAAACGAAATAAAATAAATAAAGCAAAAAAATTGCCACCTACTGGGCCACCAGGACCCGAATACGACAAGAAACCCAATCATGGGACGGGATTCATGCCCGCGGCAGACCCAATAGGCCCACAAGCACACACTAACAGATTGGTCCCGAAAGCCTGCAGTTGAGAGGAGCTCGAGAGGGTTGGCGCAGCAGCGCTTATAAATAACTCTCGAGCTCTCTCAACTAGCGAGGTAGGACTAAACTTTGGCTGCGACGCGGGTAGCACAGGGCCTTTGGTCCTGATTGGTGGCACCAACCGGGACTAAAGGGGTACATTAGTACCGGTTTGTGGGCACGAACCGGTACCAATGCACCCCTTTAGTCCCGGTTGGTGCCACCAACCGGGACCAAAGGCCTCTGCTTCCCGCCCTTTGGGCGGCCAAAAAGAGACCTTTGGTCCTAGTTGGTGGCACCAACCAGGACTAAAGGGGGCATTGGTCCTGGTTGGTGCCACGAACCGGGACCAATGCTCTAGGTATATAAGCAAGACTTGTCATAAATTTCAGTTTTCATCGCATTCCCCCCTCCCTGACAGCCCCGACCTCCATGACGCCGCCAGGCTGCCCCGACTCCACCCATCGCCGTCGCCGTCGCCCACTCCGGTTGTCGCCATCGCTGTCGCCTGCGCCCGTCGTCGCTGTCGT
>NC_041389.1:646777782-646779521 GCF_002162155.2 Triticum dicoccoides
GTTCTAGGGTCGAGGGTCGAGGGTTCCAGGGTTCTAGGGTCGATGGTTCGAGGGTTCGAGGGTCGTCGAGGGGCCGAGGGTTCGAGGGTCGAGGGTCGTTGAGGGGTCGAGGATCGCTGAGGGGTCAAGAGGTTGCCTAGTGTCAAAGTATTGAAGAAAGCCATGGCTTCATCATTAGCCAGAAGTAACCGGGGCATGATGGTACGAAGTTCTTCAAAATTGTTTTGGAACGGAGTCCCGGATAGGATAATCCGCCTTTTGGTACAAATTTCAGCAAACGCCTTCCAAATAGCGATATTCAGAAGGATCTTGTTGTACTTTGTACTAAAAAGAAAATTATCCTATCTGGGATTCCGTTCCAGAATAACTTTGGAGAGCTTCGTACCATCATGCGCCTGTTACTGTCGCCTAATGATGAAGACGTGGTTTTGTTGAATCCTTTGACACTAGACCCTAGAAGCGCTGCCGAGGCCACCGAAATTTACCAAGTTAAAAGAGCGTTGTCGTCGAGGCCACCCCGAACCCTTTAAGCATTGCCGAGGGCACCCTAAACCCTAGAGAAGCGTCGACGCCATTAATTAATATAATTCCTTGTTGTGATTAGCTATAGCTAGGTCTACGTTTGCCAGTAATATGTCCATCTGTCATGTTTGTATAATAATTGCCATGTTGTAATATTTGCAGAAACTATGGAGCACGGACGAGACGAGGAAGCAGAACAGGTGTTGGGGGACATAATCGAAGCCGAAGGTCATGTCATGTCATTTCTAAACAAAACCGATGGTCTGGAAAGAGAGGGTGAAGCAGGCTACGGTTATCGAACAACGGAGGAGGAAGGACATGATTATGATGGCTCCGGTGACCGAATGTCGGTCCAAGAAGGAGACCGTGACACTACTAGGGAAAACCTTATACACAGAATCTTAGCAGCAGCGTGGTTTAAAAACAGACGCTACTGCTAATTAGCAGTAGCGAGCTTCAGAAAACAGCGCTACTAATATCTAAGTAGCAGTAGCGCTCTAGGTGAAACGAGCGCTACTACTATAATTGCCACGGTGTTGCCTCCAGGCTAGATATAGTAGTAGCGCCCTTCCAAGGGATGCGCTACTGCTAAAGTACTTAGTAGCAGTGTTTTTCCTCAAAACTCGCTACTGCTAAGTATCACCGCAACTAATTAAGTTTAGTCCCATACTGCTAAGCGAACAAGATGTTTACCATCTTAAATATGTTACTTCTCAACCTATCTCGAGCACTTGGTCTTCATTGAACTATATGTGTATGATTTGTGGCTGCAATATAAATCCTCGTCTGTACCTACACAGGTACAGTGAGGATTCATGTTGACTATTTAGATTCTACACAAAAAGATCAATGATGACCAATGTATATTTTTGATGCTTTTACATTGCTTAGACTTAGAGCGTTTTTTCAGGACAACGCGTTACTAATATTGGGATAAACAAAAGAAATAACTGCTTCCATTAGCAGTAGCATTTTTCACTAAAATGTGCTATAGATAAGTTAGCTATAGCGCGTTTTCCTTAGAGCGCTACTGCTAGTTCGACTTAACCACCTCACGGCCTGTTCCCCTACTCCTGTCGCCGCCGCCCGAGCCCGAGCCTGCCCTCACTGCCGCCGCCCGAGCCCGCCCTCAACCTCACCGCCGCCGCCCGCCGCCGCTCTCGACCACACTGTCGCCGCCCTCGACCTCACCGCCGCCGCCCGAGCCCGCCCAGGAC
>NC_041389.1:646779777-646790145 GCF_002162155.2 Triticum dicoccoides
AGTTAGTAGATGATTTTAGTAGTAGTAGATGTTAATTTAGGGTTCATAGATAATGATTTTTAGTAGTAGTGGATATTAATTAGTAGTAGTGATGGTAAACTAGTTGTATAATTAGCAGTAGTAGATGTTAATTAGTAGTAGATGTTAATTAGTAGTAGTAGATGTACTAGTTTCTTTCTATTTATAGTAAGTTTATATTTAGTAAGAACAAGTTGAATTAATAGAACTAGTTTAGTTTTAGTTGAACTAGTTTAGTAAGTAAATTAATAACTAGTACACCTCCGAGTTTAGTTGAACTAGTTTAGTTGAACCAGTTTAGTTTTAGTTGAACTAGTTTAGTTTTAGTTGAACTAGTTTCTATTTATAGTAAGTTTATATTTAGTAAGAACTAGTTGAATTAATAGAACTAGTTGAACATGTCATATTTGTTGTTATTTTTTAGTTTAAGCAATTATTTCATGTTTTGGTCACACCTCCAAGTGGCCTATGTTTTGCCGGAGTGTTGATTAATTTCCGTTCCGGCAAATTTCAGGCGCTCGATATGTCCTTTTTTAGCAAAGGTCATGCCGGATTTTTCCGTGAATTCTGGCATGACTTGTGCTAGAATATGTAAAAGTTTAATCTTTAAATTATGAACGTAGGAAATGTCGTACTCAGACGACGACAGTCTCCCAGGGGAGTGCAGCTGGTGCCACGATGATCCAGGTATGTGCGACAGGTTCGTTGAGCTGGATGAAGATCGACACTTCAGCATTAGCTCGAGGAGACCTTCGATGTTGAAACGGTACGCAACAACGACAAGTGTTTTTTTTTCATAATTAAGCATGACTTCAACTATTTCAACGTCTAATTTTCATCTTTTACAATTCGACTAGCTTATCCCATGCCATGCAAGACGCTATGTCTTGGAGAGAATGGGTTTTGAAGACCATGAAAATTTTGAAACAAAGAAAATACACCTAAGGACCCATCATGATATGGATTTTGAAGTAAAATTGTGCAATGCTTAGAGCGTAACCCATTTTGGTTGCCAAAATTGGGAAGCACTTTGCAAAATGTATGGTTTTTATGAGGGTATGATTGTCACCATGGATCTTGGTGATCTTGACATCGAGCAAGACAATATGGACATTTGGGTCCTTGTTGATACGCTTCCGATTGTACCGCTATGTGAGTTTCTCAAACATACTTATTAACTAATTTATATTGTTTATTTCAAAATAGTTGACAACTTATTTTCATTGACAGCTTATTTTGATTCTTCACAGACTGTGCGGAAGATGGTAGACAAAACCCACTACACCGATGGCTCCGAATTAACTTATAAGGAGAAAAATCATTTGATCGCATTTTGTACTCTTCCTGAGGATTACAATAACTATTATTGAACTCCTCCAAATTATGGTGAATACGTGCCACTAGTGCACGTGTTGAATCACGGTAACTTCTCTGGAGATACCCTGGTAAGATGTTTTACTATTACAACATCCATGCATCTTTTGCATACTTCTAAAACTAGTACATCATTGCTAACTACGAAGTTATTACTATGTTTTTCAACAGAAACTCCTGATGGATTGTGTGCCTCATCTGATGTATCTGAATGGTCGCCTTACAGTTCGGAACATACTGCCAGGTAAATCTAGGGAGCTCACCTGTGCATATCGGATTTCTAAAACCGGTGAACACATGTTCATCAAAGAATGGAAGAAATGTATGGACATTCGCAAGGAGGTTCTTGGAAGTAACATTCAGCGAGAGGCAAGAATTGGAGACAGGCTAATCTCCATTCTCCATAATGGAGAGTCGGGGGCTATCTTCTTTTTTGCTATTTTACCTTAGAAAATGTAGTAGGTCTTAATCGAATGTAGTAGGTCCTATGAGGTACAATATGTTTATTAGGTGGTAATGTGTTAGAGTTGATAATGAGGAGTACTTGTGATTATGACTAGTGACCAATTTGCTATGTGATGTCATTGATGAAAACGATGATCTTGAGGAGGTGTTATATGACAATGATGTATTATGATGATAAGTTGTTAATGATATGATGATGATGATGATGATGATATTATTATATCATTGGGTGAAAGAACCACGGATTAGTTTCAAGTGGATGGACATCCACTTGAAACTAGTCCACGGTTCTTTCACCCCGTGATGTAATAACTTATTATGATGTAAAAACAATCTCTAAATTCCTGTTGTATGAAAACTTGTGTAAAGGTGTATGAATACAACATGAAATAAAAAAGAAATAAAATACTAAATAATAGTAGTAGCGCAGGCAAGGAGAAGCGCTACTACTAATTACCAGTAGCGCTCTTCTGGAGAAGCGCTACTACTAAGTCAATTTAGCAGTAGCGTGGGTCTAGGCACGCTATTGCTAAGCTTTAGTTGTAGCGCCTTATCAGTAGCGCGCCTGCCCGCGCAACTGATAGGCCTAAAACCCGCGCTGCTGCTAGGCTTTTCCCTAGTAGTGTGATGACGGCTCCGGTGACCGAGAAGAGTCCGGCCAGGTATATATATTAATTAAGCCTGTGCTGACTAGCTAATTAATGCATTCATTGTTTTGGTATTTACACATATTAAATCCCGTCTTTCTTCTTTTTTTCTAGCCCTCTGGGTCGAGCACAGCTTCGGTAAAGAGATGAGGGCTGAAGAAAAAGTTGCGCTCGAATGAAAGGTTCACGATCACAACAATCGCATGCGATGGCCAACCGATTGAACCCCTCCGGACCAAGGATGCATTTACTGCTTAGTGTGGGGTTCTTGTTAGGGACATGATCCCGATCAGCATCAAGCTATGGAATCAACCTAAGAAGGAAGAGCTTCAAGTTTCTTTTGTCAAAGATAGACAGAAATAGGATCTTTGGAGCGCTGAAGGTAAATTTCACCCTACCGGAAGAGGAGGATCCGGAGAATCCAGTTATGGAGCCATTGATCAAGTCCTTTGCTCTCAAGAAGATGGTAGATCTATTCAGGAGGTGGAAGAATGAGCTGAAAGCAAAGTTTGTCAACAAAGAAAAGACACCAGAATTCATCGGCCGATATGAGAAGCTCAGAGATCAATGGGACGCATTTGTGGCCAACAACACATCGGAGAGGAGTAAAGAGATGTCAACGACAAACAAGATAAATGTTGCGAAGAAGGAGCATCACCATCGCACGGGTTCAGGTGGCTACTTCAAAGCCCGGCCGTTGTGGGCCAAGGCTGAGAACGACCTGCTTGATAAAGGGGTCGAACCAGAGACATTGAACTGGCCAGACTGTTGCCGGACTTGGTTCTTCGGGGTTGGCGGAACAATGGACCTTGTAACAGGGAAGTGCGTTTGGACGAGTAAGCAACTACGAATACCCCTCACGATCGCAGCACAGGAAGGTACATTCGTTCCAGACAGAGAGAAGGACGAGCTCAGAATGTCCCTCGAGAATCCTGAGCACCCTGGATGGACACGAGGCACGCCACGCTCCGTTCCGTAGAAGGCTGGGTTTCTGGACGCAAGCGGTTACAAATGCCAACAGAGGAGGAGGAAAGTGGAGCAGAGCGAACTGCAGGAGCTGCACGCAAGGGTATGGAAGCTAGAGGAACGAGAAGCGGTTCGAAGCAAGCGGCTTGCTGAATCTAACCCCGAAGCTACCCCGCCATCTCAACAAAGAAACAGCATGGCTTCCACCGAGCTGCTTCAGCTGGAGCCTGTCTTCACGGCTCCGGCTAGCTACCCCGTGGATGCTATCACGGAATCTCAACATTGCCCCCTTATGATGCAATGGCAGAACTACAAAGTCAAGGCGACTGTCGGCTCTGTTCGACCTCCTGAACCCGGCACAACTTTTCACTGTCGTCCAATTCTAGAAGGATATGCTAGGGTGATGGTGGACGACCCTACCGGTGAAGGGGAGACTCGGCTGGGTTCTGCTCTGAAGACTCCATGCCTATGGCGGAAGGAGCTCATCAACCTTCCTATCTAGACGCCTCCGCCTCCTCTTGCTCCTCCACCTGCTCCTCCGGCGAGTGATCAGGGCACTCCGCCTCCTTCTCCGGCACGTGGTGGCACTCCGCCTCCTTCTCCGCCTGCGCCGGCGCGCCAGACCAGCCAGCCTCCTCCTTCTCCGCCTCGTCAACAAGGGCGGAAGAGACCCGCCGCTGCTCCGGCTGCTCCGGCGCGTCATTTTCCTTCTCCTCCGCCTCGTAAGCAACAAAAGAAGACAGCCGCAGCTGCTCGCGGCCTGCTCCAGTGTCTAGCAGTAAAGCCAGAGTCGGGAGGCAATACAGATTCAGTTCATCTCTCAAGACTCCAGAGAAGTTACCATACGAGATGACCGAACAGGAAAACATGGAGATCTGTTAAGCCCAAGTGAAGGACTACTTCTAAACGGAAAGAGCTAAGAGACATCCACCTCTGGAGGAGAAGATAGATCCGGTGAGATCCATGCTCCCAAAGACACACGTGTGGCTACCTCCAAGGTTAAGCCTCGCCTGATGCCATCCATTGGATCTTCTAGTTCAGCCCCCAGGATCTATGATGCAGTCCCTCCTCCTACTTCAATTGCCACGCTGCAGGAGATTGGTGTCCACAAATGTGCTATTCCTGCTGAGGAGCTAACTGCTGAAGCACTGCATGCCACTATGTCGATTCCTAGCCCGTCTGATGATCAGGGTCAGGCGGCCTCCTCTCCCTTGGAGTGATACTTGCGTCTGTCATGGCGCCTCTGCGTTGCTGGAATGTGCTCTCTTGGAATATCAGAGGGCTCAATTCGGAGAAGAAGCAGTTGGTTCTTTTGAATGCTATCATCACTAGTGGTTGTGCAGTGGTTTGCCTGCAGGAAACTAAAATGCCTGAGGTTTCTTTTGCGTTTCTTAAAACTTGTTTCCCTAAACAATTTGATCGCTTTGCTTTTGTTCCTTCCCGCGGATCATCTGGTGGTATTCTCACTGTCTGGAAAAGCGTGTTATTTGCGGGTACGGTTGTGTTCTCTGACGTCTTTGCGCTAGTTGTCAGTTTCGTCAGCACTCAGTCATCGCAATCGTGTTCGCTCGCTAATGTTTATGGCCCATGCACGGGGGACGATCGCATCGCGTTTACTTCCTGGTTGTATGATGTCCAGATACCCAATGCCCACGATTGGCTACTCCTTGGTGATTTTAACTATATGCGCGCACCTGATAACCGCAACAAGCCGGGGGGAAATATGAATGATATGATCACGTTTAGTGACATTATTTGCAAGCAACAACTCATTGAAATACCGGTCCAGGGTAGACCTTATACGTGGAGTAACATGCAGCAGGACCCCCTCCTCGAGCAGATTGACTGGGTTCTCACCTCCCTTCACTGGACCCAATCGTATCCTAAAACCCTGGTTAAACCCCTTGGCAAGCCAGTCTCCAATCATATACCCTGCGTTGTTTCTATTGAAACTAAAATCCCTCACAGTAAGCTATTCCGATCTGAATCATACTGGATATTACACCCTGCGTTCATGGAGGTGGTGCAACGTACTTGGGGCAAACTAGTTCCAAACAAAAATGCTGCAGCCACGCTTAGTCACAAATTCAAAGCCCTCCTACATGCTCTTAAGATTTGGAGTAAGAATATATCTCGCCTTTCTGTGGTGATCACCAATTGTAGTGAGGTTCTTGCGGATCTAGATGAACTGGAAAACAAGCGTTGACTTTTTCTCCCAAAAGCAAACTTTTGGAGCATTCTTAAAGCTCATCTCATCTGACTGCTTAAGTACTAGAAAATTTACTGGAAAAAACGATGCACCATCCGTTGGATCAAGTTTGGAGACGAGAACACTAAATTCTTCCAGGCGATCGCCACTGAGCGATACCATAAGAACAACATTGCCTCTCTTCGCACTGATGATGACAGGGTGATTGAATATCATACTGGTAAGGAGGCTCTCCTTCACTCCACTTACAAAGCTAGGTTGGGGACAACTGCTCAATGTGAGATGAAGTTTGACCTACCGTCACTTATCCAATGGGCAAATAATCTGGACATCCTCACTGAGCCATTCACTCCATAAGAAATCGATGGTATTGTCAAGGAAATGCCTCCAGATCGCGTTCTGGGGCCTGATGGTTTTGGTGCATCTTTCCTCAAAGCCTACTGGCCAATCATCAAGCATGACTTTATTTACTATGCTCGCAATTTTTTGAAGGAAATCTTGACATCACCAGTATAAATGATGGCCTCATCACATTGATGCCCAAGGTTAATGCACCTGCCTCGGTCAATGATTACAGGCCGATCACCCTGCTTAACTGTTGTCTGAAACTTCTGACAAAGCTTCTTCCCAATCGTTTGCAACGAGTTATATTGCAACTGGTACACCGCAACCAATATGGATTTCTCAAGGGGAGAACCATACAAGACTGCCTTGCATGGGCCTATCATTATATACATCATTGCCACACATCGGGTAGGGAGATCCTCCTCCTTAAGCTCGACTTTGCTAAGGCGTGTGACACTGTTGCACACAAACCTATGATCAACATCATGCGACATATGGGCTTTAATGAACGCTGGATCTCCTGGATTAACTGCCTCTTCACATCTGGCCGATCTTCTGTCCTCTTGAATGGCGTGCTCGACCGCCAATTCCCATGCAAATGCGGGGTTCGCCAAGGGGACCCACTCTCTTCGCTCATCTTTGTCCTTGCGGAGGAATTACTTCAAGCCGCAATCAATGACGCATTTTGTCACGGCAGGTTTACCCTTCCCTTCCCATGCATTGGTCAGACTGACTACCCGTTCTTCAATATGCGGATGATACGCTCATTATTCTTCCTGCATGCATCCAACAAGCCACGCTTCTTAAGGAGATTCTGCCTGGCTATGCATCCTCCATTGGCCTGAAAATTAACTTCCACAAGTCAACCATGATCCCGATTAACCTTGATGCTGCTTCCACGGCTAATCTGGCTAGAGTCTTTGGCTGTGATGTTGGTTCTATGCCATTCACCTACCTTGGCCTTCCCCTGGGCATGACTCGACCTACAATCCAAGAATTTATGCCCTTGGTCTGCAGATTGGAAAGACAGCTGACTCCCACCATTGCGATGATGACGTACGGCGGTAAACTCTCCTGGTTAAATGCCTCGGTCACGTCTTTGCTGGTGTTTGCCATGTGTACTCTCAAATTCCCCCCAAGCTCATTGAGATCTTTGACAAGATTAGACGCAGATGCCTCTGGACCAAGAAAACTGAGCAAGGTGACAAGTGCAACTCTTTGGCTGCTTGGGATTTGGTTTGTCGACCTAAGAAGAATGGTGGCTTAGGAGCGATCAACCTAAAGATTCACAATGAGGCCTTGCTACTCAAATTCCTGCACAAATTCTTCAATAGAATCGATGTGCCTTGGGTCAACCTTATCTAGGATAATCACTATGATGGGAAAATTCCACACGCTGTAGACCCTGTTGTCTCGTTCTGGTGGAAGGATATTCTTAAGTTGACCCCCATTTATCGTGGAATCTTGCGGGTTCAAATGGTTGACGGCAATTCGACCCTTTTTTTGGAAAGATCTCTGGAGAGAGGAGGTGCTCCAAGTCTCGCACCCTCATGCCTTCTCGTTCGCCATGCAGGAGGACGTGTCGGTCGCTGATGTGATGACCAATATGGACATGCATGCAACCTTTCATCTGCGTATCTCCCGCCAGGCTCTTGCTGAGATCCAGGACATTGGTCAGCAGCCTTGGATATCTCCATCTACCTCTACTCATGATGTCTGGCATTACTCCTGGGGGGCGACACTGTTCAAACCAAAAGACTACTACAATAACTACTTCCGAGATGGTGTGGCACATCATGCTTTCAGTCAACTCTGGAAATCCAAATGCACAATGATGATCAAAGTTTTTGGATGGCTGTTGTTTCATGACAGACTCAACACACGCAACATGTTGAAGAGGAGGCACTACAATATTGGCAGTAACTTCAACTGTATCCTATGTGACCAGCCCATTGAGAAGGCTGTGGATCATATGATTTTTTCCTGCCCGTTTAGCCAAAGCTGCTGGGCTAGACTTAATATTGTTTGGCCACCATTCCTCGGCCGCCTCAACCTTCTTCAAACCATCAAGGATACTTGGCCGAACTCATTCTTTTATGAAACATTCTTGACCGCAGCTTGGAGCATTTGGAAGGAAAGAAACAACAAACATTTCATAGGGGTGGCCCCCAGTGTGGTCTCTTGGCTCACAAGATTCAAGGAAGACTTGTCCTTGTTACAGCATAGGGTTAAGGCAGCACATAGAGTTGCTCTGATCAACTATTGTACTTCTGTAGTGTAGCCCTCTCCTCTTCTTTAAGAAACCAGTTGGTTATCCACCCCCCAGAGTGGATTGGCAGTGTTCTGCTTGTGTGTAACTGATATGTCTATGTAAACACCCCATTTATATAGATATATAAAGTGTTCACACTAGGGGTTTTCCCCCTACTATCTTTTGTGTCAAAAAAAGTGAACCGCACTTTGGATGCCCTGCAGCTACCACCACCGTCTCCACCGCAAACCAACTATGAGCGCATTACTGAAAAGACATATAAGGAAGCGAAGCGGTCGGGAAGTACTTGCAGTGACAAAAGGTTACAAGAACGAAAAAGTGGGAAAAAATCCTTAGCTCGGCCAACAAGCGAACCAATCGTGCCTCCCGCTCAAGGTGTCTAGTGATATCATCGCTAATCATCCGGGGATCTTGCCCGGTACCAATCCTGGAGATTACATGCACGACAACGATGCACATTTTGATATAATGGAGGTGGACGAATTTAAATACGAGCATGGGAAGCTTCTCGTCAAAGATGGAACTACTCTAACAACGATGATTCAAAGATTCCATGATTGGTACATGGAAACCTGCAGAAAGTCTGGGAAGAAAATCGATACGTTGATGATGGAATTTAAAGAGGATCAACACGACCTCGTTGGAATTGAGGAGTTGTCTGTTCCATTTTAAGAGTTCTTCCAGGTTTTCAATCTAAAGGCCCTCGATAAATTAACAGTCACTTGCTACTGTCTGTAAGTACTACTTCTGGCTTTAAATCTCTATATATAGCTCAGCTCTTTCCTTGCATGTATATATAATTATCCTCACTATATTACGCAGATTGAAGATCGTCGAATGCAGAAAAGCTGAAATGTATGATATTGGGTTCATTAACACAAATCTCATAGATGAATATACGGTTACATTTCATGCCAAAGAAACCGAGGACAACTATCTACGATCGTTGGTAATAAATCAAAACAAAGATACAATACTCTTTCCTTACAACTTCAAGTGAGTGTTACTGTCTTGTGCATATTCGGTTTCCCTTAATTATTACTCGAGGTTATAGTAATTAATGTAATTGATGAGTTATGCATGCGTGCGCAGGTTCCACTATATTCACCTAGAGATTAAGCTTCAGCAAGGACTAGTAAACGTCTTAGGATCGAGACAAAAAGATCCCGAGGACTATGCGGACATGTCTAAAATGCTCGAGAAGTAAGTTGAATCGACCATTCGCACCATATCACAACTTTGTTCATTTCATGATATCAAGTAATTGTTTTCTTTGTCTCGCAGGGTTTGAAAAGTATTCACCGCACAAGTTCCGGTACTGCCGCGGGATCTGCGATGGAAATACCCGAAAGTAAGTACTACTAGCTTGCTAGTTCCGCGCATCTCCCGTTGATTCTAGCTACTTTCATCAATGCCATTTATAATGCTTCATTATCAATTTGATTGACCTCTATTTCTCGTAAAATGCTTGTGGCAGGAAGTTGGAAATAATTACTGTGGATACTACGTCTGCGAGTTCATCTACAACGCGACGGCCAAGAATAGGCGGGGCTACTCTAAAAGACAATATGAAGTGCGTAAGCAAAAATATTCATAAGTTTATTTTATTACCATCATTTCTGTTGAGTTTCATTCATATATATGTATTTACCCCCTTATTCAAATTAGATGTGGGAGATGCAGAATGAACTCCTACCACAAGATCGCATGCGAGCAATTCAAGAGGAATTGGTTGAATTCTTTCTTGACCACGTCATCAATAAAGCCGGAGAATACCATATATATATATATATATAGCCAGTACCGTCGGTAAGATATACGAAAACTTGTTGTTCGACCAATCTCTCGGAGAAGGAGAGGTCGATCACGTCTCTCTGTATATGTCCATAACGATCTTCTGTACTTAATAGTTTCCTTCATTTGCTTACTAGCTAGCTAGCATGTCGAGTCTTCTCTATACGTATAGTACATAACATCGACCAAGCACGAAGATAAGAGAGGACACTTCTCTCTATTAGCTAGCTAACACAATATATAAAAACCCTAAATTAACCCTACAAAATCACCAAAAA
>NC_041389.1:646790393-646799595 GCF_002162155.2 Triticum dicoccoides
AACCCAGCCCCTAAACTGCTGACGCGTGGAAGGCTTTTGGTCCCGGTTGGTGACACCAACCGGGACAAAAGGTCCCCCCGCCTGGGCAAGCGGCAGTGGCCACGTGGAGCCCCATCTGTCCCGGTTCCTGGGTGAACCGGGACTAAAGGTATAGGGCTTTAGTAACGACCCTTTAGTCCCGGTTCGGGAACTGGAACAAATGGCCCTCACGAACCCGGACGAATGGCCCTTTTTCTACTAGTGACTAACAAGAAATATGTTTCTCACTGTCTGCTCATTGAGCTGTCCATGAAAAACAACATGCCAGCCTTTCCCTGGCCCCGATTCTTTTGATCTAACATCACCATCCCATGCCCGGAAAGGACAAAGGTACTAGCCACATTTCACTATGCATGCATTGTTGATTAAGAAGGTAACAATTCGCATACTGCACATATCTCTAGGAGGGATGAATGGTAGATATCCAAGGGCAGCTATCCCCCATGATAAAGTTACACTAGTTTATACTTGTTATTGTCTGCTATAGAAAAGTGCAAGTTCTACAATATTTGTGTGCAAGTTTTGTAATCCTTTCTTTTCACCATCTTTTCTCTCTTCAATTTCATTTAGTGTCTAGAAGTTAAAATTTATTTTTGCATCTCGTCTACTTAAATTACAATGATTACTAAAGCGCACTAGTTTGCATTTGTTCTTGTGTCGTATTGTTTTGGATTGAATATGAAGTATAGTGTGCGGTGTGGATTTTTGTACCTGGATTTAGGGGCACCTGATTAGGCAAAACAGCTTTAAAAATAGTTAGAAAAATCAGTTAAAATGTGAAACTTTTCTGGAACATGCATTGTCTAGTTTATTACTCACGTTTAATGTTTTGGGGCAAAATGACTTAAGTGTTGTTGGAAGAAAAAAGACAATATTGTAAGTACAAACTATGTCAATAGTACGTAAGCTAATATAGTATCGATTTTGTTTTTATTCGTTTCAAATACCATGAAAGTCATTTTATCAAGAAACTTTGCACGTGAGCAATACACTGAACTATGCATGTTCTGAACAAGTTCCAAAATTATTTGACCATTTTTACTATTTTTATTTTTTTTAATTCGGGTACACGCACAACCATGTCTCAAGGTTTATTTTGGGTATAGTGTCCCTTTTTATGTTCTCTTCCACGGGACTGCATTCGTTGCTTCTTATTTCTAGTGGTTTGTTGGAACATGGCAATTATTATTTTAGTGGGTGGTACAAATTATAGTTGGGTTGGTGAAGGAAGTGGTCAGTGAACAGGGCTTATCATTTCCGCAAAGGGAAAAAGATGAATAGGGCAACACAGAGCAGCACCAACAGGCTACAAGCCATGCACGAACGCATGCTGGAGTAGTTCCAAGAGGTCATGGAGGGAAACTTCACGTCCAAACGGCGTGGGCTGTTTTATAAGTGACTGGATATGATAAGAAAAACATGCAGCTGACAAATAATTTGTCTCCTTTGTCCAGTAATCAAGAGTAAATATTTCGTGCGAGTGCTCGAATTTTCAAGTATATGCTTCTTTTTTTGTTAGCAGATGAAAACAGGGCTTCTAAAATATTAATTTAACTGCTCAATGTCCAGTTTTGGAAAAGGCCCAGTGCCCAGCTATTTTGGTGAAAGTTTCGGTGGTCAGACGTGAGCTCAAGCATGTGCAGTTTTTCCAGAGATATTTTACCTGTAGCTGTCGATATGCACTATTCTTCCTTTCTACTGCATATATGATACACAGGCTGGCCATTGACGAGTTGATATGCACACAAGGAGTAAAGATGAGGCAAGTTGAGCAAGCTTTTTTCTACTGAACTAATGTACTTGCAACATTAGCATATTTGTGTCACTGCCAAGCAAAGATATAGTACTGTGGAACTGTGTCTCCGCAATGAAAAGAGTGCCACTGAATTGTGGGTAATGTAGATTGTTTCATCAAGGAATAGAGTTTGGCAGCGAACATCAGAGGAACCCAAGGTACCAATTAGGCAATTGTGTTTGCAGTGCTCATGCTTGACACAAATATAGTTGCCGAGAAATTAATAAGAAAAATATGAACGTGTCTTTTGTATATGCATATCCCTTTCACTCTCAGCTGCTTCATCCAGGACTAACTTCAGCATTCTTTCAATTTAATATACTAATCTTTAACATGTCAGCATGAGTATCTGCATCACATATATTTAAATTTGCACATCGAAGGAGAACGATACCAGGAGCTCGTATTTATCCAGCGTGATTGCATCCAGATCAGTATTTGAGAACTGAACGAAGGGACGGCAAAGCCGAAGGTCTTTGAATTCTCTGCCCAAGTATCATAATTTCCTTTTACTCTTAGGTGAAAATATATCGATTGCTTAGTGCCAACACAAAATCAATTTGAAATTAAGAGGCAATACATACCGATCAAATGGTACGGTACACAATAAAAGAGTTAACTAGTCGAGTGTGCTCTGTTACTTATTTGATATCGAATTCAACACTAAATTTGTCGTTACAAGAACTACAAAACAAATCTGATGTCTGTTAGCATTTGCGTACATTCTTGTTTTGTTTTATCGAGTGTTAGAATTTTACTTCACTTCAGTAAAAAAAATTGTTGCGTGGCCTAGCCTGGGTGGGACTATGCCAGGCCAATCCGCATTTGCATCGGTTCTTGTACGTTCTTGTTTTGGACGACGTACGAAGCGCAATGCGCCACATGTTCTTGTACAGCGCGTTCGGGGATGACCCAAGTCAACTAAACACATCCCAGACTCCAAGTTCCTGTCTATCCTAGCCTAGCTCAGGACACAAACATGATTTGACGGGTGCCTCCATGGTGGAAAGAAGTCGTGCAGCCCATGAACCCACCCCACTGGGGATAAGAAAGATTTAGTTTGGTAAGTTACGTAATTGTTCGTAGATAATCAAAGAGGTTTGTAGATAATCACGTAGGTCTAGCATTTTCGGAAAGGGACACCGCTAGTGCCATCGAAACCATACGCTTGGAAGCCGCTCCCCACGCCTCTTCCAAACAATGTTGCAATTGTTGCGGAAGCCCCAGCCGATGCACCCACCCTGACAGTCGCTACTAAAACATCGTCCAATCCTGACCAGCTCGTCTGTAACAACGGTGAACTAAAGCCCTGGCCGTAGCCGTCTCCGACGGCCGGGAGGCCCAGACGGTTCCCCATGCCTACCATGCCCATGAAGTGGGCTTTTCCATCCACCATGCCAACAAGTGTAGCAGGCACGGTCGTGGCTGTTGGCACCAAGCAGAGCAGGAAGGAGACAATAGTGCCAGAGCATTTCTTGGCCATGGCTCTAGATTCTGCTCACTCTCAGTGTTTCATGTTCGTGAGAGATATGCTGCTACTCCGAACTTATGGTGTTGTGCAGCTTGAGGTTTGAATAGGCAGCGGAGTACGTACATGGAGAGACATGGGCAGATGAAGCGTGTAAATGAGGTGCGAGTACTATTGTGAATGCGTTTTTATCAACCAATAGAGTAACTTGTGTATGATTGGAGGTAGGCGAAGTTCGGTTGCTCGTGTTTCGAGACTCTACTTTTTATTTCCTACTAGCAAATGAAGATTTGGCTTCTAACTCTGGAATTGAGCAGCTCAAAGCTCATCCATTAAAAAGGGCCAGTGCCTAAGCACTGTGGATGCCGGTTTGTACACTTAGGCCCAAGCCCGTTTTTGAGAGAGTTTTTTCTATAGAGATGTCCAAATGTACCAGCCTTCCTTTTCATTTGCTAAACAAACCCTTCCTTTTCATGCATCCACACATGGTACACCTGTTTTTACTTAACTAATCAAATCAAATCTTCACATCAAAGTCAATAAATGAACCCAATGGCTAAATTTTCTCGCTCTGACCTTGCAGCCTTTTCTCCTTCTGTATTCCCTTCTCGTCACAGCCCTCCCGAGTCGCTCCCGCGAGCGACCGGGAGGGCCAACCTAGCGCCACTGGGGGTCTACCCTCTATCCAATCTCCCCCCCTCGCCGCTGTCGGGCGAAGCCCCGTAGGCGTCGGCGTCGGCGGGGGTCTCCTCTCCACTCATTCGGGGGTTGTTGGCGCAGGCATGCAACCTAGGGCAGTGGACGCGTACTAAAGGAGGGGTTGTGCGCGAGTTACATGCCCATGGTGCTCCTGCAGGCTATGCGGAAGCCTGCTTGTGCGTGCACCCAAGGTGGTATGTTTGCTTGATCTAGATTGACCAGATCCGGACGCCGGCATTGCAGGTTGTGCTAGGCCTCTGCCTATGGCAGCATACACCCGACCAGGAGGCGGCGTGTCGTGGTCGCCCGGCAGCGCCTGATCTAGACCTTGTCGCATTCGCTCCCTTGCTGGGTGTGCTCCTCTGTATGGATCTGGGTAGCAAGATTTGCCGGTCCTTGATGGGGATGGAGGTGGACGTGGGGATTTAGATCGGCGGAAATCCCTAGCCGACCTTGGTCGGTGCCACGGCGGCGACGCCCGAGGGTGCCGTTTTTCTCCATGGAGATGTTCGCCAGGTCTACTAGCTACTACCTCCATCACATCATTTTGTCTCCCGGGTGAAAACCCTAACTAAGGTGGGCGGCGACAACGTCTTCGGTGTCGTTCCCTTTTTGAAGGTGTTGCCTTGGGAGATAGGTGGCTTGTAGACATCGTTGGGTTGGCGTTGTGACGATCTGGATTATGAGGTGGTGCGGTGTGGCATCTACCGCGTCGGCGATGCCGGGTCTCGACGATGTGCCGCAGCGAGGTCTCGGCGACGGATGTGTATTATCGGAAGTGCGCAGGGTGGTGGACTTGCCTTGCGTCCTGGTAGCGTCTACAGGCAGTTGGACATGGTAAGGTCAAAGCATTGATCTTTCCTGAAGTTGGGGCGACGGAAGTTGGCGGCGACAAATTCTATAGCGCGCACATGCGGTGCGGGCTGGGAGTTTGCTAGACCGGTTGGTGATCTCGGCTCGCCGGCGGACGGCTCGGTGAGACCTCCGGATTAAATGGTGTGTGTTGATGCACGGACACGTCAGCAAGATAGTAGGTGTAGCGATATTGCGGCTTTAGATTGATCCGTGTATTTATTATGATTGACTGTGCTCAGTAATAATATAATAAAGATGACTGTATGCATCGCTTGATGCAAGAGGTTGGGGTTACCCTTCTTTTTGAGAAAGGAAAAAAAGAACATGCTTTAGACGTCCATAAGTAGCAGCCACACATGCGCACTAAGGGCATGTACAATGGTTGATAAGATAGTCTTATCTTAAGTCTTGCATGTAGTTTACAGGTGACAAAAAAACAGGTCTATAATGGGTCATATCTTAGCCGTAAATAACTAGCTATTCTTAAACATGGTGAGACATATCGTGCTAAGAGATCATCTCTCCTCCACGCCATCATTTATCCTACATGGCATTGCTAAGATAGAACCATTGTACATGCCCTAAGCGCAGGGGCGAATGCACGTACAGGCTTGTGGGGGCGAATGCCCCCACTCGTTTTTTCAGCTTACGTGTACCAGGCCCAGAATAGGCAGAGCTGCCCCCACACAGCCCAAGCTATTTGCCCCCACTTCCTTTTTTTTCCTGTTGTGTGTTGAAAGCCCGTCTATGAAAATTACATAGGGTTATAAGCCCAGGAGCCCGTCCAGAAAGAATACGCCTCATGCATACGATCAGGTGTTCCTCGATTGGCTAGAAACGTACTCAGGTCTTTCCGAGTTTCAGATGTGTTCGTCGCCTGTGCTCGCGTGACCCCTTTACGAGCCGTAACCGCCGCGGCGCCGCCTGTGGCTCTACGCTGCACATACACCTCGCCCCTTTGGCGATAAGCCTCGATCTGCACTGCGCACGCCGGCCGGCCGGCCCGCCATGCGCCATCCCCAAGGTAGAAGCCGTACTAATCAATCATTCAATCAAGGTAAGCCCAAGGTTTAGCTCTCTTCTTTTCTTTCTAATTTCCCCATTATTATTTTATTCTGATTTCCATGTCAAAAAGGTAGTGAATTGTATCAAATATCCATGTGTATAAATTATAATGTACAGATTGGTAATTAGGTTGATTGAATCTAGGTTCCTGTGATAATTCCATATGGATAAGTTTGAACACATGGGAGTAAAATAAAATCTATAGTAATATTCTTCCTTCACGGTCTCAATTTATTTAACCTTAACTATTCGGCATTGACATGAAAGCTAATGGAAAGATGTTTATCTGTCAATGTTTATATGCTCTCTATATTCAAGCATGTTTCTTCTTCATGCGGCTTGAAGGCTAGAAATGAGGGGCATACCAACAAAAAGGAACGACATATTCAAGTTATTGTGCCTCAAGTGGTTAGTTTACTCTTACTTTGGCATCGAACTTATCATAATTAATTAATTATGTGTGTGATAACATTATCTTATAAGAAAGTATGTGATTTTGCTTCTTACACATTAAATGCGTGGTTCTGTGGTTTTTTTTAAGTATTTAGCCATTAGTTCGATATATATATTTCAGAAAAATTACATATACATCTTTGCCCCCTCTTGGTTTTCATCCTGGCTCCGCCCCTGCCTAAGCGGCCGCTACCCGTACTCACGCACAACTCCATATCTCCTGGAATATCTCCAAGACGTGCAACTAACCTATCCATGCGCTGACACAAGACTCGGCTAGCACAACTGCACATGCAGGTAACAACCATGCATGCCGCCAGGAAACTTGCCAGACCACGGCGCACACCATTGCCTGGCTCAGGCTTGACTCAAACTTGAACACGAGTGCACGCACACAGGTCACCAGTGCCCAGCTCTGACCTGATCTAGACCTACACGATGAACACGAACGTGAGCACGGACTCACGCGCTACCGCAACACGCCATGGTTTATTTTCCTAACAGCAACTTGGCGCACCATAAGTCTCAGAATACATGCTGACCAACCGGTTGCTCCTACCCATCCTTCCATTGTCCGTGCTGGCATCATGCCAGCTACTGTCCCAGACCTCCAGGGCTCGCAGCCAGCCCATTGGTAGACGAACCCGAGCAATTTGCTATCTTCCGCGGTGCTGTCTTGTTGGAATTATAAATGAGCCAAGCCTAGTAAGACACGTGCGATAGTTCCTCCAGAAAGCTTAAAGGACCACATACCCCATTCACACATGACAAGCTGTGGAGGTTTCACGCTCCCCTATTGGATGATGAGCAAAGCTAACGTACTCCATAAGGTTGATTGTTTTATACACCACTAGAAACATGAAAATAGGACAAATAGACGTGTGCTGCTCCATCGCCGCTCTCCTTGCCTCGTGTGTCGCTTTGATGAACAAGCCCATGTACGACGTGTGTGTGTGTGTGTGTGTGTGTGTGTGTGTGTGTGTGGTCTTTTTTTGTCGCACGTGAAAAAGTTCAAAAAGTTTTACCAAGAAGAATTCAAACCGACGTGAACTGTTCCTATCCATGTAGTGGACCAGTTTTAGTTCCTTTCATCTCGTAGTGGATTTGTCTCGACTCGCGTCTATGAAGTCGCTCCTCTACAAATAGACACACGAGTGTGATACAAACACACATGAGACCATGACTTTCCCATTCCGACTCTCGGTGTGCACTGCAAAGTGGAACAACAGAGCTCCATAACTCTCCCTCTTATGATCCTGTACGGGAGAAAGTCAATCAGATTTCCGGACAGCGCTCTGGCATGAATGCTGGCATCTCCTTCGACATTGCAGCAGGCAACTACTTCTCAAAGGACGATGATTTCCTCGCTGACACGTCTTCTGATGCTGCTGTTAACGTTCTTCTTCCACTCCAACCGTCTGTATTCTGTCCCTTTTGATAAGGACATCCATACTACAGTTACACCCACAATCCCCATGACTACCTTAGCTCAAGTTCAAGAGACGCAAGGACCGATGATAAGAGCTCACACATGTCAACTCAAATATCAGGCGCTTCCATTTCCAGGAACGCTTCCTAGTGTTTATGAGAATATGATGTTGCCTAGGACAGATATATTTCTATTACTCATTAGTGAAGGACCTGGCATGAAAAGCAGGAAAGACTATGCTTCAGGTAATGATATCTAGACTTCGAAGCCACCGTGTTGACACATCAGGGGTATGTACGGAATATACAAGATGCCACTTTATAGTTTCTTCCATAGTAATCTATAAGTGTTGCACCACCTCAATTTTGGGTCCACCGGTTTTGCAACACTTATAGATTAATCTAAGGAGTTGTTCTAATCTACGGAATCGATCGAATCTTTGATCGATCGAGTGTCGCGCCCCCGGGGAGAGAAAATTAATCTCCCCGGGGGCGGCGCGCTGCAGAAGTGGTGAAGGAACCTAGGATCGGCGTCGTGAGACTAACCGCTCTAATACCATGTAGAAAGTATGAAAACCTAGAATTGTGTGTTGTATTGATCTAACCCTCGTAGGGGTATATATAGAGTACAACGTAGAAGAGGCTTGGAGTACAAGGCAAGATATTGTGTATTTAAACTAAGTCTATCTCCATCTCCTTATCTCTAGCTAATCACGTTTATACTTCTAACAGCTTGCACAGATTGATCTTCATGCTGAGACTGACTGTGTTTCCAATGTCGTCAATAACCATACCTACCGGACTTGGTCTAGCAATTGCTAAAGCACACCAATAAGTGTTCGGTGTAGTCGGTTCATCTAATTAGTATCCTTCAACAAATATTGACATTGTCTCATTAAAAGATCGGGCCACCTTGTCTCTATCACCTTTGGAATCAAAGGGTGCGGGGTGGGGGTGGGGGGAGAATGGCTCATCAGCCTGTAGATTAGTTCGTAACAAAAAAGACGTACTCATGTAGGATTATTGTGCCTATAGACTTGCTAAACAGAACAAGTTACTGAAATTCCTATGCTCCACGCAGGGAATGTGGCTTAGGGCCTGACACGGTAACATCCTACTCACTCTATGGATGGAGGGAGTATGTTTTCCACGTGAGAAATGTGACTTGTGATGTATGCTCCTTAAATTAACCTAAATGATAAGTGCCGAACATTAGGATTTTAGATCCTTGCCCCAAAACTGTTCAGCATTGTCGTATCGTGTGTATGCATCTTGAAGCACCAGAGGCTGCCACGTCAGCCGTATCCTCCCGAATGGTCATAGCAAGCCCAGACCAAACATTTTGTTGCGATAATACTACACACACCGAGGGAAACAATAGACTTTTACGGAACCTCCCT
>NC_041389.1:646799877-646808102 GCF_002162155.2 Triticum dicoccoides
GAGCTGTTGCCGGCAACGAGTCCGGGATGCCGTGGATCCGGGAACATGAGTGCCGCACCCCTGCAGCAGCTGCCCGTGCTTGTGAGTAAAAGAAGTAGGGATATTATCTTGAAAATGTTAGTGAGTATGTGCATCACATATCTTTTAGTGAGTACGTCGTAGTGTAAATGGCTCCGGCAGGGTCCAGGAGCTCAGAATTATCAAGCATAATTGCATCCAGATATGTATTCGAGAATTGATCCGAACTACCAGCTAAGTTCTTCCAATTCTCTGCCAATGATCCATGATTTCCTTTCCCATTTAGGAGAAAAATATATCAATTTCTTAGTGCCAACCCAAAATCAATTCGGAACTAAGTGGCAATATGTACTACTGATTAAACGATTATATGATGCACAATAAAGTGTGCTCTGTTACCTCTTTGATCTTGAATTCAACTTTAAATTCAAAATAGTTACAAGAAACTATGTTCTTCTTTCGGTTTACAAAACTGTTCGAATTTTTCTTCACTTCGGTATATGTCTATCTGTTGCTGGTTGGCAGCCTAGCATACACATTGGTGGGACTGCATTTGCCAGGATCCAATGCACCGCATGTACATGTCGATCACGTGCGTGAGTGGCCTAAATCGACTAAGCACGTCCCAGACTACAAGCATATTTGCTGAAAGGAACAACACCAGCGTCACTGATGCGGCGGATCTCTGAGTTAGTTCCCACGCCTCTTCCGGCGCTGCCGAGCGGGCGTGTGACACCAGTCAAGACGTCGTCTCCGTTGTTGCCGCTGGCCCCGCTGTAGCCGGCGCCGACGGCCAGGAAGATGTTCTTTTCGTCCGCCATGTGTGCCAGGTGCGGCAGCCACGGTCTACTTGCTGCCGCAGCGAGACAGAGCAGTAGGGACCAGGGAGGCGACAGTACGTGCAGAGCACTTCTTGGCCATAGCTCTCGATACTACTCGGTCTCGAGTGTGATGCTCATGAGGCCAACTTCACCGCGCGATCCCAAACGGACCTCCGTTTTGTCCGGATTCTGTCCGTTTGGATAGCGATTTGGGGTCGTGTCCTGGCCTGTCCTGGGGTGCGGTGGACATGCGACCAGTGCGCGGCCGCATCCATTTGCCCCATCCTGTCCGTCGGGGCCAAAAATGCCCAAATTGCATCAAAACTAGTTTTCAATTCAAATATTTATCTGAAAATTAAAATAGTTTTACAACTCAACTGAAATTGTCTTTAATAAAATAGTTTTACAACCAAATCGAAATTGTCTTGACTGAACCTAAATTGGACGAATACATCTATTGGTTGCCAATGTGATCCCAGACGTGCTCAACCAAGTCATTTTGAAGATTCAAATGAGTGTGCCAATT
This sequence comes from Triticum dicoccoides, assembly GCF_002162155.2. Taxonomy (NCBI): domain Eukaryota; kingdom Viridiplantae; phylum Streptophyta; class Magnoliopsida; order Poales; family Poaceae; genus Triticum; species Triticum dicoccoides. The sequence continues at coordinate 646,801,243 of NC_041389.1, forward strand.
ATGCATCTCACGGTGGAATTGGACAAACTGTTCAAATGTGGTCGGGTCTTGGTGCAGGGGCTCAATATTTTCACCTTGATAATCAAATCCTTGGTCGAAGATACTCTCATCACGCTCGTCCTCGACGATCATGTTGTGCATAATCACACAAGCAGTTATCACCTCCCAAAGCTTCCTTTCATCCCATGACAGTGCAGGGTTTCGAACGATAGCCCACCGGGATTGAAGCACACCAAAAGCACGTTCCACATCTTTTCTAACACTCTCTTGCATTTGGGCAAATCTCTTTCTCTTCTCACCTTGGGGTTTCGAGATTGTCTTCACAAAAGTTGACCATTGAGGATATATACCATCTGCTAGATAGTATCCCTTGTTGTACTGGTGGCCGTTGATCTCAAAGTTGACAGGTGGGGAGTGGCCTTCTGCAAGCCTTGCGAAGACTGGAGAGCGTTGCAGCACGTTGATATCATTGTGAGAACCTGCCATGCCGAAAAAAGAATGTCATATCCAAAGATCTTGCGATGCCACCGCTTCTAATATGACAGTGCACCCGTTAACATGCCCCTTGTACTGGCCCTGCCAAGCAAATGGACAGTTCTTCCACTCCCAATGCATACAATCTATGCTGCCAAGCATGCCTGGAAAGCCTCTAGCTGCGTTGGTCGCCAACAATCTCTCTGTATCAGCGGCAGTTGGCTGTCTCAAGTACTTTGGGCCAAACACCTCGATCACGGCCTGGCAAAACTTGTACATTGACATCAGACATGTTGTCTCACTCATACGCACATACTCGTCCATCAGATCGCCTGGAATATCATATGCAAGCATGCGGATGGCCGCGTTGCATTTCTGATAAGAGGACAACCCAAGCTTGCCAAGGGCATCCGTCTTGCACTCGAAGTATGGGTCATGAGCAACCACTCCCTCTCGGATACGATTGAACACATGCCTTGCCATACGAAAACAGCGACGAAATTTATCCTGCTTGAAGAGCGGGGTGTTGGCAAAATAGTCGACATAAAGCAGGGCGTGGCCTCTCTCCCTGTTGCGGTTCAGGTTGGGAGCACGGCCAGGGAGTGACCCCCTGTACCGAGGAAGCTGCCGTTGAATATGGTCGTGATCGACCGGTGCAGCCACCACAAGATCTTCATCATACGACGACGAATCGTCCGACGAACAAAGGAAGTGATGAAAGAAAAACTCGTCTCCACTGTCCATACCTTTGATGGCAAAAAGTCGAACACCTTCCGGTCGTGGTGGCGAAGAGGCCGTGATGATCACCTCGACGCAGCAGGGATGGTTGCCAGCCGGCTACTGGCCGCTCTGGAGCTCTCGTCGGAATCCGCCTTGAAGAGCGGTCGCCGGCGGTCGTGTCCCCTCCGCCACCGGCAAGGACGGCGATGGCCAAACCTCCCCCGATAGACGACCAAAACTACGGCGAAAGCGCGGGCGTGGTGGCGGCCATGTCGAGACGTAGTTTGGTATGGACGGCGCGGGGCTGCGCGGTGAGGAGGCGGCCGGAGAATAGAGGCGGCGCCGGCGGCGGGGCGGGGCGGGGAGAGAGGGTGAAGCGTTGGGAGCGGAGGGACTGCTAGTGTCCCCGACAGGCGGGCCACGGGGGGACAAGGGCGTGCGTCGCGGCCGTCCGCGCGCGTCCGTTTCACCCCAAACCGAGCGCAAGTTTGGGCCGGGGATGGGTCAAAAACGGACGGAATCCGGACATTTGTCCGTTTGAGGTCGCGCGCTGGGCCGCCTCTTTTGTCCCTTTTACCCCAAACGGACGGGGCCGGATAGAATAGGGTCGCGCGGTGGAGTTGGCCTGAGATATGCTGCTAGCCTGCTACTGAATGCTCTTGTGGTGTGGTGGGATTTGCGGTTCAAATAGGCAGACGGGCATGTACCACTCAGACGCAGAGATATGGGTGGGGGGAGGTTGTAAATGAGGCGACTCCAAATGCTGTGATGAATGTTTTTGTTTAGGAATCGGGAGGAGTACATTCGTAGGAGTGGAGGTAGGGGAAGTTCGGTTGCTCGTGTTTCAGGACTCAGTTTCCAAACTGTGTAATTTGAAAAGATTGGGGACTGAAAGTAGCCACCCAGCCATTACGTCAAGACTGGTCATGGACTGAAAAGAAAACTGCAGAATACAATTGCAACATAGTATAATGCAGAGTCTGACAAACATGTCTTATATTCAGTGTTATTTTTTCTCGTGGCATCCATCACAAGGTGTGCTCATGCAAAGATTGCTCCACATGCAGAACATTGCTCTAGGCTTAGGAGGCATCGAGAATAAACTTTCACTCTACATTTTCTTCCGACTGGTGATTATATTTTGTAGCCAGCTATAATGCATGAAATGAACTGGGGGCAGGTAACACACTGGATCTTAGCATGTGACACATGTGGTAAGCAATCCAAACAATCTCTATCTCTACTACCTAAAAGAACCGTAAGGTTCCGTTTCCCCTCTTACGTCGTCTAATCTCCTCCTCTTCGTCCGACTCTCCCTGCTCCCGATTTGATTTTTTTCAGCTTCCCATCTTTTTCCTGAAAAACATTAATTAGGCTTTAATTTCTCTCCATAATCTCCTCCGTAATTTGCGCCTCCTCCCCATACACCATCGACTCGCCCACGCAGCCTCTCAACTCATCTGACTTGCGTCTCCTTCGCCATGCCGCCTCCCCACGCCGGCTGCCTTCCCCTGCAGGGCCGACCCCTGGCGGCCTTCCTCCGATATGTCGCCTCCCCAACAGCGACCGCCAACAGCCTACGCTGTGGCTCGGGCGTCTCCCACCACTCCCCTCCTCTCCAATCACAGGTGCCATCCCACGATCCAAAGTTTAACCCGCCATCGGCTCCGGACAAAGCCGCCGCCATGGGTGGGCATCTCCTTCTATAAGATCCTCCTATCTCGACAATTTGGATCCACTCATAGATTTTTACACGCCCGTCTTTCATGGATTCATGGTCGCAGGCACGAGCTGTGGAGGACGAAGCAATCGAGCATGACGAAGTTTGTGTAGCGGCTGGCTCATGCGCTGTCTCGGCTTCGGGGTAAAGCAGGTTTGCTTTCCCTCTCAAGTTTCAAGTCACACCCTCCCTCGTGTTCTTGGTACGATTCCAATGATGGTCACATTACATGTGTGTGTGTGTGATTTCGGCCTCGTATCTAATCTTTCTTTGTAGTAATGATAGGATCAGAAGACCCACTCTTTTTTCTGTACAGTAAGCAACCACCATATTTATTTTACAATGTGTCACAGGAAATCAGAACCCCTTTTGCTTTGCTACTATTAATTTTTGGTATCCAAGGAAAATATGGTGGCAACAAATATTTGTCTTGGATCCACCCCTGCTATTAATGTCTCCTATCTTGTACAAATATTCTGTGGTGGATGCAGAGATAGAAGCCTCTGCATTGACATCTTAATCACAACAAATATTTCAAAGCTGGGGATGTATGGCAAATATTAGTTGCACGGTAAGCCTCTGCATTTGAAGTAGCTGCTATTTGTTGGCAACTTTTCCTGTACAGGAAGCCTATGCATAAGCTTATAATTCCCTCCATGTTGCTCTCTCATATATATGGTTTTGTGAATTAGTTACTTCTCTGTGCATAAGAAATTGCATTTTACATAAATCAAACAAAAAGAGCCACATCTCATAGCATCGTCTCCATTTGGGATTCTAAAATGGGCATTGATGGTCAAGAAACTATTTTCAGAAAGTAACAATTTGATCAAGAGACATATATTCTAGAAGTTTAGGTGCTATCCTTTTCTTAACTCGTTCTCACATGGTGATGATTGCAGAATTCCAGTCCTTGAGTGTGTCTACAAGTGGATTCAGGTACCTTTTCAAAGCTAAACCACTTAGCATTGTTTGCCATTTATAAGTATTACTACTTCTGTTCCAAGTTTTTCTTCTAAAATTACACATCTTTTGGTGCCCATCCCACTTCAGTAGTTGAGCTTCATGATATTAGATTGTTCTTTGTAGGCTTAGCCTGTTATACTCGGTCTTCAAACTGAACGGCAATGCACTGGTACTGTAATAGAGCTGTCACCTTCATGTAGGATGCTCATCTTCCTTCATTAACTGCTTCTCGTTTTTCTCTTAATGTATCTTATCAGGTCCTGGAAAGATTGGGAGTGATCTTAGTGCCAGAAAGAAACAACCTTAGGGGTGCAGGGGACCAGTGGAGCAGGTTGTAAAAAGTAAGCCCCTTCCAGTAAAATTGATAGCTTCGTGGCCAGCAAGTTTTTTTTGTGATGGTAGGACTGATTGCTCTACCTACACATATCATTTTTTGATACAATATTAGAGCTTATTCCATCTACCTTGTTCTCTATTTCCAGAAGGGTGTATGATGCGGTGTTTCCTTCATATGAAATCATTTGTAGTTTGCACAAACTTAACTTGCAATAACATATTCTTAAATTTTTATTATGTGTACCTGATGTCTTTTGCACATTTTGATTATTGGATTTTGAGAGATTCTCAAGATTAGTATAGCCATTGCTGATGCAGTGATGTGGACTTTGTAGCTTCTTGGGATTTGCTCGGCAAGTCGCCCGGGTCATGCGACATTGTGGCACATGTGCGAGTAGGGGCTGCTGCTTATATCAGTTGCTTGTACAGATTTTTTTTTTGACCATAAAACAGTAGGGTAAAGCCCTACTGTGTGTCATTTTCATTATATAGAATAAAAAGTGCTGGATACAATGGTTGTTGGGGGAGCAACCAGAGTGGAAAGGTTCACAGAAAGTAAAAAAAAGTGCTTGTACAAATTTGAGGAGGCAACCAAGTTTGAATTTTTTTTATATTGGCTATTGTATAAAAAAATCAATATTGCATTATGGTCTTTTTGTTCCATCATTGATTTCAAACGAGTATTTTGATGCTAATACACACTCATCCCCCTGGCTGTCACCATTGTAGCTGTATAGATGGTCTAGCTAATGTTTTTGGTTCCTGTTTACAAGTGATGTTTGGTATGAACAGTGACGGAAAGTGATGAGCAACTAAGGGGTGGCAATTTTCAAATTAAAAGAGAAATATGCATGAAAGTCAAAAACAGGCAATTCTCGCAACATAAAATTAAAAAGATAATAATTGTGAAACGATAATTCAATAATTACTGTTGCTTGTCAGTTTCAAGTTTCTTTAATTGATATAACCATAATGTGGTTGACTGGTTTAACATCTGATGGTATGAATCATGTTTCTTTAGTTTATAGTACTTTATATAACAAGTTAACCCTTTTGCAAAAAAAACTCATATACAACTGGTTAACTCCCATGGCCAGCAGTCAGAACATGTGAATCAAGTTTCCATGGCAATCAAAATTCACATGTACCTTGCTCATGTCCTTTGGCAGGATTTCACTTTTAAGCTCATTGGTCATCGTCTCCTTGGGCTTCGGCCATGGCGTACAACACATCATCAACACGAGAAGGAAGCAACTCTTTCCTGCATATGTAGGAGCGTCAGCAAAGGCTTACATCGCAACACCAACACGGGAAGGAAGCAACTCTTTCATGCATATGTAAGGCCAACTCCACCGGGCGACCCCAAACGGACGTCCGTTTTGTCCGGTTTTGGTCCGTTTGGGTAGGGGTTTGGGGTCGTGTCCGGGCCTGTCCTGGGATGCGGTGGCCGTGCGCCCAGCGCGCGGCCGCATCCATTTGCCCCATCCTGTCCGCGTATATTTCTTTGCAAGTCCTTAAACTTTTTTTATCATTCATTTTCGGTACATAACAATACATCATCACATTTTGACTAGTAAAACAAGGCCAAAGAAAACAAGAACCACAAGAATACATTTGAGAAGATACCCAACTTCCATAACTGCTCCCTTGAGTTGGGTTAGCGCCTTCTCGATGCACTCATTGTTGATCTGTGGAGGAGGCACGACGTTGCCCCCTCCTTTCTTCTTCAAGCCAGAAGTCGACATTGCTTCCTCACACGTAGTATCGTGCCTTGTTGCTTCTTCGCACGTAGTATCGTGCCTAGACTCTAATCTAGCAACAAATGCACTTGTCTCATCTAAAGCTTCTAAGCTAGCTAAAAGTGCACGAACATGCACTACATTTCGCTCTATCAACATATCGATGTACTCTTCTTCCCAATACCAAAACTTGCATCCGGTCTACACAAAAAAACTTAAAGTTAGCACCACTAGTCTAATCCAAGAGCACAAACATGCACCGAAGCTAAAAGAGCACGGCTGCAATGGCAGCGGGCGGCCGGCGGCGGCGAGGGGGAGAGAGAGGGGAAGAGTGTGGAAGAGTGGGGTGGATGCGGCCGGAGGGAGGAGGGGGCGGATAGAAAAAGGCCCGTCCTGTGCCACCGACGGGCGGGCCAGGGGAGGACACGCGTAGACGACCCACGCGTCTGCGTGGTGTCCGTTTCACCCCAAAAGCAGCGCAAACTTGGGCCGCGAATGGGACGAAAGCGGACACAAAACGGACAAAAGTCCGTTTGCGCCCGCGCGCTGGGCCGCCTCCTTTGTCCCTTTTACCCCAAACGGACCGGGGCGGACAGGATAGGGTCGCGCGGTGGAGTTGGCCTAAGAGCGGCAACAAGCAATCCACGCGATGGTTGGTTGGCAGTTCAAACTTCAATGGAACAGTCCAGAAAGGAGAGAACACTGTTGGGGGAAAAACTGGATTGAGGAATTGGGACAAGACCTAGAAATTAAATCTCCATGGAGGCGAGTAGTCTTACACAATTTCTGTCTATATATTTGGGTAAAGAAGAGATGAGCTGAGATGTGTATCGTTGCATTGGGCTAGAGAGGAAAGGTGTCCATTGATGTGGTGGGTCATAATGCTTAGTAATAAATGTTGTTTT
>NC_041389.1:646808473-646877355 GCF_002162155.2 Triticum dicoccoides
TGGAGGGGGGGAGGGGGGGGGGGGTTGCGGAAGGCATTAATCAAACAATCCCTCAAGCATGCGATGTATTATAAGAAGTGTGAATAAGTAGCAAAATAACAAACAGAGTGATCTAACGTTGCATATATAAGTTGACACTAGCCAAACAAGAAAAATAGCGAGTTAATGACATAATTGGGGATTGAGGAAGGCATTAATCAAACAATCCCTCAAGAGTACGATGTATTATAAGAAGTGTGAATAAGTAGCAAAATAACAAACAGAATGATCTAACGTTGCAGAAATAAGTTGACACTAGCCAAACAAGAAAATTAGCGAGTACATGTGACACGATTGATATTACCCTGTGGTCGCGTCGTCCCCGCAGATGACCGAGGGCAAACCTAGGTGCACTGCCAGCTACCCCCACCCTCCAGCCCCTCTCCCTTGCCGTCGGGCAAAACCTGGCCGACGTAGATGACGATGGGGCTCTGTTTCCTCTTTGCCCGAGGTGGGCTGGCACGGGACAGCTAAATGGGCGGGGGCGGAGGGTTGTCGCGGGGCTTCATGGTGACTTGCGCTCCATGGAGGTCTATGTCGACTCCAAGCGGTCTTCGCAGATAGCTTCGTTGTTGTTGGGGTGATGTGTTGGTGCCCGACGTCTTTGTATCTTGCCTTGGCTGGGTGTGTTATGTGTGGTGGTGTGTGTTTGTATATGTTCGCTCGGATGTAATGGAATGTTGGCTGCTTTATAGCAATATAAAGTAGAGAAAACCCTTTTTCTTCATATTGCCCCATGGCAACGCACGGGCAATTAACTAGTTCAAAAAAAAAACACTAGATCTTTACAACTCGATTTACAACTCGACGTGTTCTATTTTACATCTCCGGAAGGCGGAGATGTAAATCTTTTTGCATCGACATCATCTGTTGGAGGAGAATTTTTTTAAACCTCGGGGATGCAAAAGTTTGTTTTTCCATCTACATTTCTGTTGTAGATGCTCTAATGACAATCACAGCATCCTTAAGTACATGTACACCACAAATCACACCCGGGCCTAAATACGCCGAGACTGGAAACGGCCATCGTGATAGAACTTTCGCACTAATCACTTAGTGCGGAATACAAAACGTTACATTTCCACGTCGGTGGACATTCAAAAAAGCTTTCTAAGATTATTGTGAGACAAAAAAGAAAAAATATTACGGATGACGCAACCAAACTGCGTGCGAGGTAATACTGCATGACGCGGAGACTCAAGTAGCTAAGGAGTTGATCTGACACGGCTGGCGCCTCCACGTCCAAATGAAGCCCCGCAACCAGTGATGAGGCCAACTTCACCGCGCGACCCTATCTTGTCCGGATGCGTCCATTTGGGGTAAATCGGACGAATAGCACGGCCCAACGCGTGGCCTTAAACGGACAAATGTCCGGAATCCATCCGTTTTCGACCCATCCCCGGCCCAAAGTTGCGCTCGGTTTGGTGTGAAACGGACGCACGCGGACGGCCGCGACGCACGCCCTTGTCCCCCCGTGGCCCGCCTGTCAGGGACACTAGCAGTCCCTCCTTCCCAACGCTTCGACCCTCTCTCTCCCGCCCTGCCCCGCCGCCGGCGCCGCCGCTATTCTCCGGCCGCCTCCTCACCGCGCAACCACCGGCCGTCCATATCAAACCACGTGTAGACATGGCCGACACCACGCCCGCGCTTTCGCCATAGTTTTGGCCGTCGATCGGAGGAGGTTTGGCCGTCGCCGTCTTTGCCGGTGGCAGAGGAGACACGACAGCCGGCGACGTACCATGGCGGCCGCGGCAGCTTCCGACGGCTCCAGAGCGGCCAGTAGCCGGGCGGCAACCACCCCTGCTGCGTCGAGGTGATCATCGCGGCCTCTTCGCCACCACGACCGCAAGGTGTTTGACATTTTACCCACAAAGGTATGGACAGTGGAGACGAGTTCTTCTTCCACCACTTCCTTTGTTCATCGGACGATTCATCGTCGGATGATGAAGATCTTGTGGTGGCTGCACTGGTCGTTCACGACCACATTCAACGGCAGCTTCCTCGGTATAGGGGGTCAGTCCTTGGCCGTGCTCCCAACCTGAAGCGCAACAGGGAGAGAGGCCACGCCCTACTCTATGCCGATTACTTTTCCAACAAACCGCTCTTCAAGCCGGATAATTTCCGTCGCCGTTTTCAAATGGAAAGGCATGTATTGGTTCGTTTTATGTTCATTCAAGACAATTTCGATTTGGTTGTAAAACTATCTTTATTAGAGACAATTTCGATTGGGTTGTAAAACTATTTTAATTTTCAAATAATTAATATTTGAACGTGCAAACTTGTTTTCATACGAAAATATAGGCATTTTAGGCCCTGGCGGACGAGATGGGGCAAACGGATGCGGCTGCGCGCTGGGCGCATGGCCACCGCATCTCAGGACAGGCCCGGACACGACCCATTGCCCTACTCAAACGGATAGAACCCGGACAAACAGGCATCCGTTTGGGGTCGCGCAGTGAAGTTGGCCTGAAGCCGCCGAAACAAACACCGCCAGCGCCACCAAAAATTCCCACTTGGTGGACGCTCCCCACGCCTTTTTCAAATGTTGTCACTACTGTTGCTGAGGCCCATTATCATGCAGCCATCCTGGCAGTTACTCGTAAAGCATCGTACGATTCTAGCCTATTGAGCCGTGACGACAGTAAAAAGACGTGGTCATTCTTTTCGCTGAATCCCCTGCCATAGCCACCCCCGACGGGTGGGAGGCCCTAACGGTTCCCCATACCTACCATGCCCACGAAGTCGTTATTTCTGCCCATCGCGCTACCAAGTCAGCAGGCACGGCCCTGGCGGATGGCACGAAGCAGAGTAGCGTCAGAGCACTTCTTGGCCATTGCTCTAGATTCTACTCGCTCTCATTGTGTCGTGCTCGTGAGATATGCTGATACTTCCTCACTTGTGGTGTTGTGGAGCTTGAGATTTAAATAGGGGGCCGAGGAGCACGTACGACGACGGAGAGCCAGGGGCAGATGAAGGGTGTAAATGAGTTGCGAGTACCATCGTGAATGTCCTTTTATTAGCAATCAAGAGAGTAAATTTTGTACGACTGGTGGTAAGTGAAGTTGTACGATTGGTGGTAGGTGAAGCTCGGTTGTTCGTGTTTTAGGACTGTGCTTCTTTTTTTCCTACCAAATGAAGATTGGGCTTCTTAATATGGACTTGAGCAGCTCAAAGCTCAGCCTTTAAAAAGGGCCAGTGCCGCAAGCCCATTTTTGAGAGATTTTTTTTATAGAGATGTCCAAATGCAACAGCCTTCATTTTTACTGCATCGACACATGGCGGTTACTGACGAGCACCATGAGCCTGCCTAGCACCAAGTTGAGCAATGATGTTACCCTTTAATAAATGAGTTTGGGGACTGAAAATGGCGACCAAGCCATCACGCCTGAGACTGAACATGGACTGAAAAGAAAACTGCAGAATAATATGTACACATGAACATGATATAATGCCGTATGTCCAACATATCTTTATTCAGTGTTGTTTTCTGTGATCGCGGAGAGGTCGCTCGAGTAGCCAGTATGTTGGTCCAAGGTTAGGACTTACTAGGAGGCATCAGGAATAAACCTTACCCTAAATATATACTCTTCCAACATGCTGACGTTTTCTGTGTTTTGCTGGCTTGTGCGTGATAGGCTGAAATTATTCAGCTAAGAGAAGCTGATGTTGTCGCTGTGTGTTGGAGAGATCAGAGTGTCACGCGTGGCAATGACATTCATGGTTTCTAGCCTCCAAAGAACACAAAAGCTTAGGGATTATAAATGGCCACTAAACAATCACATGGAGAGGAAAACCATTGCATCTAGATTTTGAGACTAAACTTCGACTAAAAAGAAAAATACAGAGAGCACATATAGATATCAAAACATATATGCATGCACTGTTTGGCCAACATGTTTTTGGTGTTGTTTTCCACATAACATCCATCACAATGTGCGCTCATGGAGAGATCACTCGGCAGCCAGAGCAATGATCTAGGCTTAGAGCATCTCCAACAGCCGCACTAAACTAGCGTCGCGCCGTAAAATAAGTCGTTTTAGCGCGCGCGCAACGCGTCAGGGCGCTCCAGCGGGCGCGCAAAAACGGCGCGCGCACTAAAACGGGTTGGGCGCGCGGTGAAAAACACTTACCCGCGCGGCGTATTTCGGGCGCCCACTACAGTGCGCAGCACACTCGAGCGCTCGCGCCCGCTCTTCCTCTCGCGCTTCCACCCCCGACCAGCCGCGCCGCCGCCGCCGCCCGCGCACCCCAGCGACCGTCTCAGGCTTCCCCGGCCTAACCCCGCGCGCCCGCGCTTCCGCCCATCCCCTCCTAGTACCGCCGGCGCCCGCACGCCTCCGTCGTCCGAGGAACAACGCCCAAGCGCTCGCTGCCGCGCCGCGCCCGCAAGGTGTTTGACAAAACGCCTACAAGGTATGTATTGCTCAAACTTCATGAATTTGGTGCATGTTTTGAATTGTAGTTTTTATAATATAGTATTGAACATTGTAGATGAGTTCGTCGTATGATTCTTCCGAAGAAGAATTTGATATGGAAGAGGAGGAGGATCTTGCAATGATCGTAGCTATGCATATCAATAAAAAACCGAAGCACGGTGGTTCGGTTATGGGTCGGGAGAAAATTTGGAGAGATAGGATTGATGCCCATAACAGATTGATGAAGAACTATTTCGTGGAGAATCCCACATACCCGGAGTCGTATTTTCGTCGCCGGTTTAGGATAAGCACCGACTTGTTCAGGCGCATTGCAGAGAAACTAGCGAGCCATGACCGGTTTTTCCAGCAAAGGAGGAATGCCGCCGGAGAGCTCGGGCATAGCACTTTTCTGAAGGTGACAGCCGCTTTGCGTATGTTGGCATACGGTATCCCGGCTGATCTAGTTGATGATCATTTGGCTATGGGTGAGAGCCAAGCCATCATGTGTGTCAAGGGCTTTGCAGTGGGAATTGTGCAAGTGTTTGGTGAGGAGTATTTGAGATCTCCCACTGCTGAAGACGCCGCAAGGCTATTGGCGATGAACAAAGCGCGCGGCTTTCCTGGCATGCTTGGCTCAATAGATTGCATGCATTGGAGTTGGAAGAATTGTCCAAAGGCATGGCATGGGCAATTCCACGGCCAAAAAAAGGGTTCCACTATAATCCTTGAAGCGGTGGCCGATCAGGAGACTTGGCTTTGGCATGCATTCTTTGGAATGCCTGGATCTTTGAATGATATCAATGTTGTCAACCGGTCACCACTGATGAATAAGATTGCAAACGGTGAGTTGCCACCTGTGCAGTTTGTAGCAAATGGCCGTACGTACAACTATGGCTATTATCTAGCGGATGGCATCTATCCAAAGTGGCAAACCTTCGTGAAGCCGTTGAAAAAACCGAAAGGTAAGAAAAATCTTGATTTCCACAATGCTCAGGTGGCGGCTAGAAAAGATGTGGAGAGAGCATTTGGGATTTTGCAAGCCCAATTTGCTATTGTGAGAGGACCGGCAAGATTTTAGGATCAAAAAATGCTTTGGTACATCATGCACGCTTGTGTGATCATGCACAACATGATCATCGAGAATGAGCGTGGCCAAGATTTAGACTACTCATAGTATGAGCTCTTGGGACATCCCGTGCGAGTGCGGCGGAAGGCTGAAAGGGTAGCCCGTTTTGTTGCCTCCTATCATGCCATTCGGCGTCCCGCAACGCACAAGGAACTTCAGAATGATCTAATTGAAGAGTGGTGGGCATGGCATGGACGGCAAAGAGCATGACGATATCTGCACTCGACATTGTATTGTTCATGAACTATTTGTTGTGTTGTAATAATTTATTTTGAACTATTTGTTGTTGTACTAAACGATAAACTATTTGTTTGAGTTGTAGTGATTTATTTTGAACTATTTGTTATTGATTTTTATTTTGTTTGTTTGATCATTTTTCTCATCTTCTTTGAAATGTACATGTGGTTTGTGCGGCGCGTGCGCTGTATTTTTGCGCCCTGCTGGAGCGGCGCGCGCGCGCTGCATTATAGCGCCGCTGCTGGAGCCAGCGCAGGCGGGCGCGCAAAACCAGCCGCAGCGCGCGCTAATAGGTTTTTTGCGCGTGGCGCTTTAGCACGGCTGTTGGAGATGCTCTTAGGAGGCATCGAGAATAAACCTTTCACTCAACATTTTCTTCTAGTTGTTGATTATATTCCGTAGCCATTTATCAAACCCAGTTAATTTCTCTAGGGACGGGGATTAATCGTCGAACCGTAATACAGCACCCAGATGTTACATGGCAATCGGATGGTGAGCACCATGGGATTAGGAAGTACCACGAAATACGCTCAACCTTTGCGTTAGTTGGTCAGCTAGTTCACCCGCAGATACTCACAATGCTTTTGTGTTAGATAATAACGAAAAATAAACGAGACAAAGAGACACGGATTTTTACGTGGAAACCCTTTGCGGGAGAAAACCACGGACGCACGAAGGCGCAATCACTATGATAGAGGAGTATTACAAGCACGAGACGACAGACCATCTTAGGTGCGACTACATGGGGTATATATGAGGGGCAACACATAAGAGTCCTTGTAGGACAAATAAACGAGTTGTACTCGTACGCGTCGGTACCAACGCAAAGGCCCACACCGTATCTACTACGTCTAGTCCAATACGATACTAGAATTTAGATCATAATTTAACAATCTCCACCTTGATCCAAATTCCCTCCAGTAGTCGAAGAAAGTGAATAACTCCATCCAAATCAGTATAAACACCTTGTGCGTCAAAGTTCATAGGACTAGTGAGAAATACCAATTAACTAAGCTTGAGCAAAGCTCAAACTTATTGGTTGGAACTGGCTTTGTCATCATATCAGCAGGATTATCATGAGTACTTATCTTGCATACCTTCAAATCACCTTCAGCAACAACATCTTGAATATAGTGATATCTGACATCAATGTGCTTTGTTCTCTCATGGTACATTGGATTCTTGGTAAGATATATAGCACTTTGACTGTCACTAAATATGGTAGGGCAAGATGAATCTCCACAAAGCTCAGTGTACAAACCTTTCAACCAGGTAGCTTCTTTGCATGCCTCAGAAATAGCCATATACTCGGCATCAGTAGTGGAACAAGCCACAATATACTGCAAAGTTGCTCTCCAACTCACAGCACAACCATCAATGGTGAAAACATAACCTGTGAGCGGTCTTCTCTTATCCAAATCACCAGCAAAATCAGAATCAACAAAACCAACAAGTCCATCTCCAGTTTTTCCAAACTGTAAATAAGCATTAGAAGTACCTCGCAGGTATCTGAAAATCCACTGAACTGCTTTCCAATGCTCTTTTCTAGGATTAGCCATGTATCTACTGACAACACTCAATGCATAAGATAAATCCGGACCAGAACAAACCATGGCATACATAAGTGAACCAACTGCACTCGAATAGGGAACCCTAGACATGTACTCAATATCAGAATCTGACTTAGGACATAAAGCTGATGACAATTTGAAGTGTGCAGCTAACGGTGTACTCACCGACTTGGCATTATGCATATTAAAATGACGACGAACTTTATCAATATATCCCTTCTGACTTAGATTACTTTTCCAGACGGTCTATCTCTGGATATTTTCATGCCAAGTATTTTCTTTGCTGCACCCAAATCCTTCATCTCAACTTCAATACTCAATTGCTTCTTTAGTTCATTAATCTCTAACATACTCTTTGCAGCAATAAGCATATATCATCAACATAAAGGAGCAAATAAATAGTTACCATTGACAGTTTTCAAATAAACACAAGGTGGGTGCTAGGCGCCGGCGCACCGGCCCAAATTTGGGCCGGTCGCAGCCCAGCCGCACGATGCGCACGCCCAGGACCACGTGATTCAGCCTCTAGAAAAGCCTCGCGCACATCCCCCTTCTTCTTTGTCGCTGACCACACCAGTTCACGCACATCCCCAGATTGCTTGTTCGCCCCCTCTTGGCCTCCCGCCTCTAGCTCCATGGCGCTCCTTGTCAGCTCACTGTGCCGCTCGCCCCGTGCAGCTCACCGGACGCCTCGCTGGCTTGATGGTTTGCATCGCTCGTGCCCCGCGTGTACCCGCCTCCATGCAGCAAAACACGTTGTCGCTTCCAGCAAAACAGCCCGTCGGTCGCAACATCCTCGCTAATGGCTGCTCCTGCCGTAGTCGGTTGAATCAACGGCGAGTGACGGTTCGAGCGCATGGCGTAGCGGTTACAGCACCCGCCTGCTCGTGGTCACCAGAAGGAGCTCCGACGGTTTCGCACGGGTTGCAGCATCTCCGGTGCCGTCGCGCTCGGTCACGGCTCGCCATGGATGATTGTAGCTTCCACCGACGACCGTTGCAGCACAGGTTGACGCTGGCCAGCTTTTTGCACTGCCAGCTATGACACGAGTTGCCGTAGGCTAGCAGCTCCACCATGGCCGATTGTAGCTTCCGTGGAGATGGTCGTAGCACAGGGCGACGCCGGTTGCAGCTTTTTGCAGTGTCAGCCGTGACACGAGTCGCCGCGGGCTTGCAGCTCTCCCATGGCTGATTGTAGTTTTTGCCGACGACGGTGGTAGCACGGGGCGACGCCGGTTGCAGCTTTTTGACACTGGTTGTTTGGTTGAAGCTTTTTTCACCTTAGGTTGTAGCATTTCATGTTAATGGTTGTAGCATTTCATGTTAATGGTTGTAGCTTTTCCTCGGATGGGCAATGCAAGAAGCTTTCCCTGTAGCCGCTTGAAGCTTTATTCAATAGGGTTGAAACTTTTTGGCAGTGGTTGCCGCGGTGGATTTGGCGGTTCCACCATTACCTCCGTGAGTCCGGTGCCACTGCTAGTCGCTGGTCGCTGCATCCATCCATCGCCAGTGCAGCACCGCCCAGGTGTCGTTTCAGCCCTTGTGTGCCCCGAGAGGTGAGGGTTGACTTCAGAGCGGGAGGAAGAGGGAGACTCCAGCCATGGCGGCTCGCGGTCCCGCCCCTGCGCGACGGATGTATGTCGAAACACAATCCGGGGGATCCAGAAGCACGCACACGGCAGCGCAGGTGTGTGGCACGGGAGGGCCTTCTAGTGCGAGGGCATCCATGGCGACCGCATAGAAAACAAAGAGGGGAAAGGTAGACGAATGGAAGAAAAAGGAAGCGATGCCTGGTCCCACGAGCGTATGTGTCTCGCGAGCGAGCGAGGGACCGGCCCAACGCACGGCCGGTCCACTGGATGGAAGCGTTTCCCTAAACACAACTATCATAATTAGACCTTTTGAAACCTTGAGAGAGCATAAAGGTGTCAAATCTCTTGTACCACTGTCTAGGGGATTGCTTCAATCCATAAAGAGATTTCTTTAACTTACAGACAAACTTTTCTTTTTCAGAAATAACAAAACCTTCAGGTTGTTCCATATAAATATCCTCTTCTAATTCTCCATGTAAAAATGCAGTTTTAACATCCAATTGTTCAAGCTCAAAATCATGCATGGCAACAATACTGAGTAAAGTGCGAATAGAGTTATGCTTCACAACAAAAGAAAAAACTTCATTATAGTCAATACCTGGAATCTGGCTATAACCTTTAGCAACTAACCTTGCTTTATATCTTGTCTCATCATTAGGAGAAACACCTTCTTTTCTCTTGAAAACTCACTTGCAACGAATATGTTTCTTCTCTCTAGGCAATTTTACTAAATCCCAAGTGCCATTATTTTCAAGTGATTCCATCTCATCATGCATAGCGGTCATCCACTTATTACTATCACAGAACTAATAGCCTCAGAATATGAAGAAGGCTCAGCATTACCTTCAATTTCCTCTGCAACAGATAAAGCAAAAGAAACAATATTGCACTCTTCAATTAACTTGTCAAGTTTATTGATACCCCGCCTAACTCTGTCACGTACAAGATTCCAACTGGGTGGAACAATAGCCTAATTTTGAGTGGGAGTGACATGTTCATCATCAACGACGGGTTCATCATGTGAATCAACAATTTCATTGTTCGCTCTCAACAGGAACATTAGTAGATGAAACATCATGTAACATAGCAGTTTCATTAAAGATAACATTTCTGCTAATAACAACCTTCTGGGTTTCAGGATTCCACAATTTAAAACCTTTAACACCAGATTTATAACCAAGAAAGATGCACTTAACAGCCCTAGGCTCCAACTTTCCATTATCAACATGAACATAAGCAGTGCAACCAAAAACTCTCAACTGTGAATAATCAGCAGGTGAACCAGACCATACCTCAATTGGAGTTTTCTTATTAAGAGCAATAGATGGTGAACGATTAATGAGATAACAAGTAGTGGAAGCGGTCTCAGCCCAAAAACGCCTATGCAAACCTGCATTGGACAACATGCAACGGGATTTGGAAATAATGGCCATGTTCATACGCTCAGCAACACCGTTTTGTGGAGGAGTATAAGGAATGGTGTAATGTCGTACAATGCCTTCAGAGTTGCAATAATTCTTAAATTGCTTAGAACAGAATTCCATACCATTATCAGTGCGAAGTATCTTTACCTTCTTTTCAGATTGTCTTTCAATCATAATCTTCCACTCCTTAAATGCTGAGAATGCTTCATATTTATGCTTCAAGAAGTAAGGCCAAACTTTTCTCGAATAATCATCAATAATAGTCAGCATGTAACTAGCACCACCTAGTGACTTCTTGCGAGATGGTCCCCCTAAATCAGAATGCACATAATCAAGAATACCTTCAGTTGTATGTGTCGAAGTGTTGAACTTCACCCTCTTGTGCTTGCCGAATATACAATGCTCACAAAATTTCAATTTACCAGGTTCATATCCATCAAGAAGACCTCTCTTATTTAACTCTGCTAAACCAAGTTCACTCATATGTCCAAAACGCATATGCCAAAGGTTAGTAGCATCACAATCAGAATTCTTTGAAACAACTGGAGTGGCGTTACCTGAAATGATAGAACCTCGAAGGTAATAAAGACCATTGGTTGAACTTAGATCACCTTTCATCACAACAAGGGAACCTTTGGTGACCTTCAAAACACTATCTCCACCTGAATACTTGTACCCCTTTGCATCAAGGGCACTAACAGAGATAATATTTCTCTTCATCTTCGGAATATAGCGAACATCTGTCAAAGTTCTGATTGTGCCATCAAACATCTTGATTCGAATGGAACCTATGCCTTCAATCTTGCATGGTGAATTATCAAAACCCAAAAAGGAACCAGCAGCAGTAGTGGAATCAAAAGTATTAAACCAATCTCTATGTGGACACATATGAAAAGTGCATGCAGTGTCAAGTACCCACTTATCATTGGTCTCAGCACATCCAGCAATAACAACAAGAGCATCATCAGAACTATCATCACGAGCAACATTAGCAGAATTTTCACCTTGTTTGTTATTTTTCCTCTTTTCTTTATTCTGCAACTTGAAACACTCTGAGATGTCATGTCCATCTCTCTTGCAATACCTGCAATACTTCTTGTCTCTGGATTGCGACCGACCCCTGTAGCCGTTTTTATTTTTGCCTCTGTTTCCATTATTGGAGTTCTTCTCCTTTGTCCTGTCATGAACAGATAATCCCTCGGCTTGGGATGAACTCAAACCATCATGAGGCACCATTAATTTCATCTTCTCCTTAGAGTTCAAAGCTTCATAAGCTTCATTAAGCGTGAGAGTATCATGACTGTATAATATGGTGTCTCTAAAATTGGTACAAGAACTTGACAGTGAACAAAGTAACATTAAAGCAGTATCTTACTCTTCATACTTAACCTCCATTGCAGCTAGATCGGATATGATCTCTTTAAATTCTGAAATATGAGTCAAAATATTACCTCCCTCGGGTAACCTGTGCAGGAATAATTTTTGCTTCAAATGCATCTTGCTGGTGAGATCTTTAGTCATGCAAATCCCTTCCAGCTTTAACCATAGAGCGGCGACAGTTTTCTCGCTCAAAACTTCCTACAAAATATTATTATGCAAATGGAGTTGAATTTGTGACAAAGCCTTACAATCAATTATTTTCTCCTCATCAGTCCAGTCCTGAATTCGGTTCTTCCCAAAACTATCCAGTGCTTCATCATAGTCAGTCTATGCCAACAACGCCCGCATCTTGACTTGCCATAAGGTAAACCTTGTGTCACGGTCCAACAACGAAAGATCGTACTTCATGGATGCCATGAGTCGATAAATTAGTGTACACAAAGTAGTACAAGTCGGTAGAAAAATTCTTGACAGAATTTAATATGCGTGACGCAAATAGAGAAGAGTATTAGGCAGTGGACGTAGCAATTGATGATCTAGTACTCAATTAATACTAGCCTTTGTAAAGTACTAGTGCAAGTACTACTACTGGATTTGATTAGTCTTCATGTGAACTCCAGCAGCAATCAGTACATAGCCGATGTGCACCACTAGTACTTGACGCGATCTGCCTCGGGACTTGGTGCGAGCAGCAGCAACTCTCTTGCGCGGCTGTCGTGGATGGGAAAACAGCAGCGACGACTCGGCGGCTCGATGGATCGCCTGTTGGTCTCCGCAACGCGGTGACTTTACGGCAGCGTACAGCGGCTTTGTAAAGAATCAATCTCCTGTTGGTTTCGATCTCCGATAAGAAAAGGCTGCAGCCGAAAACCAGTCGATCTCGGCGACCGGCCGCGGCGCACGGAACGCAGCCCTAATCCTCTCGCTCCCAAATCTCGTACTCTTAGGCCTCCTTTGGTTTGTAGGATTTTTGTAGGAATTTCATAGGATAGGGTTTTCGTAGGAAAAATTTCTTTAGAGCCTTTTGGTTTGTAGGAATGGAATCCTATTCTTATGGAGGAATTCTTCCTATCCTCCACATTTCATAGGAAAATAAACATTAGCCTAGACTCAATGGAAAAAATCCTATGAAGTGAATCAAATGACATCTTCTTTCCTATTCCTACTCATCGGATTTGAGATGCATGCCATCTCATTTCCTATGACTTTTCTATTCCTATGATTTTCCTACCCTATGAACCAAAGGAGGCCTTATATTGCAACTTGGCTCTGTATACCACTTGTTAGATTATAACGAGAAATAAACGAGACAGAGAGATACAGATTTTTACGTGGAAACCCTTGCGGGAGAAAACCACGGACGCACGAAGACGTAATCACTATGATGGAGGAGTATTACAAGCACGAGACGACAGACCGTCTTAGATGCGACTACATGGGGTATATATGAGGGGAAACACATGAAAGTCCTTGTAGGACAAGTAAACGAGTTGTACTCGTACGCGTCGGTACCAACCCAAAAGCCCACACCATATGTACTACGTCTACTCCAATACGGTACTAGAATTTAGATCATAATTTAACATTTTGCATGACCTGTGTCTTACGAGGTTTGGTTCTCAATGAGGGATCTCCCAATGCATCGTCTCTTAGCACCTTTTATCATAGGAGGCACAAAAAATTAAGAGACAACTATCACAATTCCTTGTTTCTTAGGGTTGCATCTAAATTTAAATATTTGAGCCTCATGCATACATGTGATTGGCCAGCGACTTTTTTTTTCCTATTGCCACGTTCAAGGGTTGTATGTTAACTAAACTACATCCTCCACATCTCTCTGTTCATTATCTCCTATGCCACATCAGAAAAATACCTATGAAACTGTGCTAAGAAACTTTCATTGGGAGAGCCCTGAAGCATCGTCTGGCTTGAATAAAACATAATTTTGGTAATAGATGAACGACATTCAATTCTTTTATATTAGAGTGAAGTCTGAATCAAACGCTGTCTTAGTACGACCTGTCGGAATCGAAACTCGACCTTCTAATCCCTGAAATCCACACCCCGAACTGTCAAATCCCGTTCCTCAGAGACCTTAAGCTCGTTCCCAAACAGGGATTGCGGACGTGGCACCAGGATCGCTGAATCAGCCAGTTGTGTGGGTCTCATAGGTTGTGGCGCTGGACAACGTCGCAAAACCGGTCGAGCCAGACCAGATCGCCTCCCCTCGCTCTGTTCGCCCCCTCGTCTCCCTGCTCATTTCTGCTGCTGTTTATCTGTACTTTCTGTTTAAAATTGGAAGATGCACAGTTACTTGTGCTACTGTCAAAAGAGCACTATGATTTAGACAACATGATTTGTTGCTTTTTCCTGTTAAATGAAATGCAAATGATCTTCCTGTTAAATAAAATGCAAATGATCTCCGTGTTAAATGCAAATATTGTTGCTTCTTCCTGTTAAATGAAATGTAAATGATCTTCCTACTAGATGAAATGCATATTATCTTGCTGTTGAATAATGCACAATTTTCATGTTAAATAAAGTGCACATCTTCAGAGCTCATCTTCCAGTTGAACAAAGTGAGATTTTATAATAACATTAGCCAAAAAGATCCATTACATTTGGATTTTCTAGATTCAGTTAAACATGACTGAGATCCATTACATTGCAATCATTGCTACATTCCTCACTAAAATGCAGTGCATTACATCACTCTCTCCTTAAACTAGGATAACACCAGGCCTGCAACTAAACCAGCCGAAAAGATGATGACAGCAAAAAAACACATTTGTACATCTGAATCTCATATTTCCTCTCACACCTAGTAACAATTGCAGAAATTACTGAATTCTTCAGGTCCAATTCCTTTCTGAACACATCAACATCATGCTCATTTGGATTGCTAGCAGCATCCACTTCCAGCCTCCAAAATTTGTCCTGAAGATCACCAAGCAAATCACCAAACTCTACTCTTTTGTGATTCAGGCTAGGCTCCAAAGCACTACGAGCAGAATTTTGCCAGTTTCCTCCAAGAAGTGGGCTGCCTGTGCCTATTCCAGGACAAATGGAGGCGCAAGAGACGGCCGGAGGCGTCGGCGCCGGCTTCCCAGGCGGCAGCCGCAGCCTTCTACTACGCCGCCTGCACGCACGAAGCGTCCGTACCAGCCGCCGCTGTCTCGACCGCGTCGCCGCCGGAGCTGTACGGGGAGAGGGGCGCGTACAGCCTGCTGGAGTTCAGCCTCTGCGAGCTCCGTGGCGCCTTGGCCGACTTCAGCCCGCTACTCATGGTCGACGTGGGCGGCTTCGGGTGCGTCTACAGGGACACCGCCAATCGCCGCCCTCTGTCCGCCACCAACCGCCGCCGCGGGGGCTGCCGGAACCCTTCGCCGCACCGACGGATTCGAGAGATAAAGAGGGGAAGAGTGAGACGAAAACAGAAAGGGAGGGGGTCAACACACGTGGCATCATTAATTAGCAAACCCGGTCGCCCGCAGTGCCACGTCACTGATCCCACTCCTAAAACGAGCTTAAGGTCTCTGATCGTCCGGGATTTGATAGTTCGGGGTGTGGATTTCGGGGATTAGAAGGTCGAGGTTTGATTCCAACAGGTCGTACAAAGACAGGGTTTGATTCAGACTTCACTTGCCGTAGCTCTCGATTCTACTCGGTGTCGAGTGTGTGGCGGCCTACTACTCGAGAGCTTGCGGTGGTGGAATTTGCGGCTCAAATAGGCGGAGACCGGAGAGGGTGTAAATGAGGCGATGCAAGTGCTGTGGTGAATGTTTTTGTTTAGGAATCCGGAGTAATAAATTTTGTAGGAGTGGTGGTAGGCGAAGTTCGGTAGTTCGTGCTTCAAGACTGTGCTTCGTTTTTCTTGCAAGCAAATAAAGATTGGGTTTTTAAATCTGGAGTTGAGCAGCTCAAAGCTCAGGCTTGAAAAAGGTCCAGTGACTGACCATTTTGGTGCCGGTTTGTATGATGAGGCCCAAGCCCGTTTTCGAGAGAACTTTTTTTATAGCTGTCCAAGTGCAGCAGCCTCCCTTCTGAGTGCATCCATGACACAGGGTTGCCACTGACAAATGAGCCTATTAAGTATACCACGTTGAGCAAGGCTTTTCCCCTTTAAAAACATATAGGTGGAAAATATTGGGGACTGAAAATAGCCACCACGTCGAGGCTGAACATGGGCTGAAAAGCAAACTGCAGAGTACACATATAGTACACTTGAACAACATATCTTGTATGCTGTGTTGTTTTTTCCTTACAAGATGTATCAGCATGTGCACTCATGGAGAGATCACTCAAGTGGCCAGTATGTTGGTCTGAGATTAGGGCTTCGGAGGCACCAAGAATAAACCTTACACCAAATATATATTCTTCCAGCCTGGTGCTTAAGCAACACCCATGCAGTTCCCCTTCAGCAAGCTGCTCGTTGTCTATGTTTTGAAAACACATATGCATGCCCTGTCTGACCAACATGTTTTCGGTGTTGTTTTCCTTGTGACACCCATCATAATGTGTACTCATGCAGAAATAGCTCGACACCCAGAGCATTGTTCTAGGTTTAGGAAACCACATCGGGCATAAACCTTTATAGCTCAATAATTGGGATTTTCGATTCAATCTCCACTACTAACCGGTTCATCATGGACGCTCCGGACATCGACGACCCCTTCCCCAACGACGCCTTCTTCCCCAACGTCGACAACCTCTTCAACGACATGGCTGGCGAGGATGTCAACCCCAAGACATGTGCTTCTACTCCTGTACCATACGTGTTCATGCTCTTTGTATTTGAGATGCTGCCACAGTTTCTTGCTCTAGTGTCTGCTCTAGATATGTTTGGTTCCAGTTCATATATGCAGATGTTATTTACCTTCTCTCTGTCAGATTGCATGACTTGTTTTATCTCTGCTATATTAGTCATGCTTTATCTAGTATTTCTGTTAATAAAATCATTTGGTAAATTGCTCATATTTCCAACAATCCAAAAACCTTACTATAGGCAATTTATCCCGAGTGGTTTTGCTGCTTCCATGAGACCTCCTATGTTTGAGGGTATCCACTATAAGAGGTGGCGCGTGAGAGCCATTCTATGGTTTCAAACCATGAGCTGCTATGACGCCACTCTTGGCAAACCTGAAGGAATTCTTGATCCTCAATAGGAACATGCTTTTTAGAAAATGGATACCCTGTTGAAGGCTGCACTCTTGAGTGTTCTTGGTGAGACATAGTTGATGCTTATGCGTCAGTTGATAATGGAAAAGATATGTGGGATGCACTCAAGGCCAAATTTGGGGTCTTGGATGCCGGCATTGAGTTGTACATCATGAAACAATTCTATGACTACAGGATGACTAGCGCTCTGTGGTTGAGCAAGCTCACGAGATACAGTCATTTGCTAGAGAACTTGAGCATTTCAATTGTATGTTACCGGACAAGTTTGTTGTCGGAGGCATCATCACTAAGCTTCCTCTCTCGTGGAGAAACTTTGCTACCTTATTGAAGCATAAGGGCAGGAGTTTTCCGTTCCGGATCTCGTTGGTACTCTTGATATGGAAGAAAAGGCGAGAGCAAAAGACACACGTGCTCGAGGCATTGAGGGAGGATCTAGTGCCAATCTAGTACAGAAAAAAAAACCTCCAGCCCCACAAGTACAAGAGCAAGGGCAAGTTTGATGGAAAGAACAAGGTTGTACAGCACATCAACTTCAAGAAGAAGAATTGGAAAGGTGTCGCCATTGTTGCTGCCCCTGACGATGCAAACATGCAGCCATCCTGGTTCAAGCTCTTAGGGCATCGTACGATCCTACCCTAGTGGGTCGTGATGACAGTGAGAAGACGTGATCATTGTTTTTGCAGGATCCCCTGTCTTAGCCACCCCCGACGGGTGGGAGGCCCGAACGGTTCCCCATGCCTTCCATGTCATCGAAGTAGTTTTTCTGTCCCTCGCGCTACCAAGTCAACAGGCACGGCCCTGGCGGATGGCACGAAGCAGAGTAGGAGAAGGGAAGCAAAAGCGTCAGAGCACTTCTTGGCCATTGCTCTAGGTTCAACTTGCTCTCATTGTGTCGTGCTCATGATATATGCTGATACTTCCTCACTTGTGGTGTTTGTGGAGCTTGAGATTTAAATAGGCGACCGAGGAGTACGTAGTCGACAGAGAGGCAAGGGCAGATGAAGGGTGTAAATGAGTTGCGAGTACCATCGTGAATGTCCTTTTTAACAATCAAGAGAGTGAATTTCGTACAATTGGTGGTAGGTGAAGTTTGGTTGCTCGTGTTTCAAACAAAAAAGGATTGTGCTTCTCTTTTTCCTAGCAAATAAAGATTGGGCTTCTAAATCTGGACTTGAGCAGCTCAAAGCTCAGCCTTTAAAAAGGGCCAGTGCCTAACCATTTTGGATGCCGGTTTGTATGATTATGCCAAACCCTGTTTTCAAGAGATTTTTTTTCTATAGAGATGTTCAAATGCAACAGGCTTCCTTTTTACTGCATCAACACATGGCGGTCACTGACGAGCACCACGAGCCTACTAAGCACCTAGTTGAGCAATGTTTTTCCCCTTTAATAAATGAGTTTGGGGACTGAAAATGGCCATCAAGCCATCACGCCCGGACTGAACATGGACTGGAAAGAAAACTGCAGAGTAATATGTACATGCGTGTCGGCCATCTCCGTGGTTGTCCCATCCGATTTATTTTGCCCTCCGTTCCTAAATACTTGTCTTTCTAGGCATTTCAACAAGTGACTACATACGGAGCAAAATGAGTGAATCTACACTCTAAAATATGTCTACATACATCCGTATGTAGTAGTCATTTGAAATGTCTAGAAAGACAAGTATTTAGGAACGAAGGGAGTACGACGCATAGCGCAACATGCATGACCACCCAGTTTGCAACATGCACCTTGTTGCAAGCACATGTGGCCCAACACGGTGCTTGTTGATGTTCGCATTGGATGCCTCCTGCGTGTGCCAAGCACTCCGGGGAGCACAACATGGATCCTGTTGCGAAGCACCGAGCACAATAGGAGCCTCGTTGCAAAGGCTAACACACCTAACACACCACAACAGGAAAAAAGGAAAAAATATTTGACGGGGAGCGCCTCATGTTGTAAAGCGCAACAGGAGCCTTGTTGCAAAGGTTGGCACACATCAACATGAAAAAAATGAAAAAGGGGCAGGGACTGCAACATGGCAACTGTTGCAATGAGCCGAGCACAACAAGGGCCTTGTTGCAAAGGTCGGCGCACCTCAGCAAAAAAAAAGGCTAGGGAGGAGCACAACTATGCTCCTGTTGCAAAGTGCGCTGATATCAACAGGTGCCTTGTTGCAAACGCCGGCTCACCTCAGCGGCACTCCATTTACCGGTAGCAAAGGCGGTCGATATAATATATTCTTCACCCCGCAAACGTGTAGCCCGCCCCAAATCTCCCAACGTAGGTAGGCAGATGGTAAGTGGTGGAATAATTTGCGTAGTTTGGAGAAGTACTCAATTAGTGTGCTCATTTTTCTTAAAAATATGTTGAGAACTAAAAAATGGGACTTACAAAATGGAATAAAAAGTCAAGATAGAACAACTGGAAAAACTGTTTGAAATGTAATATACGATTGCAAGAATTTGTAGAAAGCACATCCGACAATAATGAGTAAAAGAAGTAGTAATATTAATAAATCTTGAACACGTTGGTGATTGTTGAGTATGTGCATCACATACCTTTTAATTTTTATGTCGTAGGGTAAATGGCACCAGGGTCCAGGAGCTCAGATTTATCGAGCATAATTGCATCCAGATCAGTATTTGAGAATTGAACCAAACGACCAGCGAAGTTCTTCGAATTCTCTGCCCAGGATTCATGATTTCCTTTCCCATTTGGACACACTAAAGATCTGCTACCGCTTGCACGTCCGCAGCCTTTGCAAGTGCCGCAGCACGTGAAGTCGCCCAAAGGAACACAACCAGCGCCACCGATGCATACACATTGGCGGGACTGTTCATTTGCATCGATGCAATGCACCGCATGTACTTGTAGATCACGTACATGAGTGAGCCAAATCGACTAAGCACGTCCCAGACACCAAGTAGCTAGCTGACGGCCAGTACTAGGACACAGTCACGATCTGCAGTCGCCGGCGTATCCGCAGCCGTTAATGCTGTCGCAGCCCACGAAGTTGCCCAGAGGAACACCACCAGCGCCACCGATGCTGCCGCCATGCAAGTTGCTCCTCATGCCTCTTCGCGCGCTGCTGAAGTGCCTGGTGACACCAGTGAAGTCGTCGTCTCATGTGCTGCCGAAGGCCTCGATGTAGCCGGCAACGACGGCCGGGAGGCCCGGATGATCCCTGATGCCTTCCATACCCAGGAACATCTTCTTCTCGTCCGTCTTGCGTGCCAGGTGCAGCAGGCACTGTCTCCTGGCTGCCGCAGCGAGACAGAGAAGGAGTAGAGAGGCGACAGTACGTGCCAGAGCACTTGCTCGCCGTAGCTCTCGATTCTACTCGTCTCGAGTGTGTCCTGCTCGTCAGATATGTTGCTAGCCTTCTACTAAAGCACTTGCGGTGTGGTGGAATTTGCGGCTCAAATAGGCGGGCATGTTCGACGCAGACGCAGGGTAGGTGAAGGGTGTAAATGAGGCGAGTGCAAATGCTGTCGTGAATGTTTTTGCTTATAAATCGGGAGGAGTAAATTTCCTAGCTGTGGAGGTAGGCGAAGTTCGGTTGCTCTTGTTTCAGGACTGTAATTTGAAAAGATTGGGGACTGAAAGTAGCCACCAAGCCATCACGTCGAGACTGAACATGGACCGACAAGAAAACTGCAGAGTACACATATGTACACTTGAACAGCATATAATGCAGAGTCTGACCAACATGTCTTGTATTCAGTGTTGTTTTTCTCGTGACATCCGTCATAATGTGCGCTAATGCAGACATCGGTCGACAGGCAGAGCATTGCTATAGGCTTAGGAGGCATCGGAATAAACTTTTCACGTTGCAGTTTCTTCCGACTGGTGATTATATTTCTTGGCCAATATCATTACCGTGGAAATTATTTACTGGCCAAACTTTTTATACGAGTACAACATAAGGTCAAGTTCATTCAAAGAAATTTTTAGATTTTTTTTGGTTTTTAATTACTTATTATTTTTATTTAGGGTGTATATAGACCGAAGAGCCAAACCACGTGCAAATCATTGCTCAAAGGTACCCAAAAGCAAGGCAGTGAGTGTGCATTAATTTGAACTTGATGTGTGCTTCCGCCAAACATAACTCTCCACTACCGAGGACAACCAACAATCCACCAAATGATCAAATGCATTCTGAACTAGCACGTGCATGCCCCTGTCAAGTGTTATAGTGTTGTGGATAGGGTTGTGTAGTTTCTCCCTTATATAGGGGTTTATTTGCATATGTACCTTGTACTTATCTGGCCTGCTTGGCCCATAGCAATACAAGGGTTCAATTCGTAAACATGGTTTCAGAGCATGTTGAGGGCTAGGGTTTCCGCCGCCGCCACTGGCCAGCCGCTGGAGTTGCGCCGTCATGGCCTCTTGCCTCACCTTTCCCTCCACCGATCCCTCCCTGAACCCCTCCCGTCTTCGCCTCGTGGCTCCGTGGCCCTGCCGCTGATGTTGGTGCCCCCAGCGTCAGCCTCGTCCAGGGCGCCACCATGGCTGCTGCCTCACCTGACTACCTCACCACCGCTGCTCCTGATTCCAAGCTAGCGGCACTTCCCTCGTTTTCCTCGCCTGCTACTGCTCACTGGACAAAGACACCTAGGCGTCTGCCTCACCGGACTGCACATCATCGGTTTCTGGCGGAGCAGGGTACTCTTCCTCAATTCTCTTGTGTCAGTTTTAGTTGTGTCTGTTACGTCCTTCTTCTATCACGAGAGCTCACCAAGTTGACTGCGCAGTGTACTGAATGTATCTTTCTTGGGTACATCACCGAGCATAAGGGTTATTGTTGCTATGACCCTGTTGCTCGTCGGATGAGAATCTCTCGGGATGTCATGTTTGATGAGTCTCGCCCTTACTACCCTTGCTCCCCCACCCACAATAGTTCGTCCACTCATGAGTTGATCTCTTTTTTGACATTTCATGAGTTTTCTTCCATCACTCCTTCATTGTCCCCACCGTCTTTGTCTACTTCAGTTCCTCCATCGGAGGCTCCCATCCTTCCTTCACCACCACCCCAGTCACCTCTGGCTCCTTCACCGAGGAATCCCCTCAGCTCTTTTGAGATACCACCATTTCCCTTGCATTATACTCGTCGTCCTCAGGACGATGCTCCTCCCGCGCCACCACCACAGTCGCCTTCGGCTCCTTCATCTAGGGATCCACTTAGCCATTTTGAGATTCCACCGTTTTCGTTGCATTATACTCGCAGTCCTCGTGATGATGCTCCTAGTGTGCCACCAGCACAGTCACCTTCAGCTCCTTCACAAGGGGATCCAGTCATTGGGATTCCCCCGATCCGGTTGCACTATACTTGTCGTCCTTGTTCGCCCGCTCATGTTCCTGTTTCTCCACCTCGGTACGCCCTTCCTGATCAGCATGCTATGCAGACGATTGACCAGGATGGCTTTGCGTATGCCGCTCTTCTAGAGCTCGCGACCTACCGAGAGGCAGCCATCCATCAGGAGTGGCAGCACGCTATGGCAGAGGAGCTTGCGGCCCTAGAGCGCACTGAGACATGGGATCTTGTACCTTCACCACCTGGTGTCACTCCCATCACCTGCAAGTGGGTTTACAAGGTTAAGACTCACTTTGACGGTTCCCTTGAGCGCTACAAGGCTCGGCTTGTTGCCCGTGGTTTTCAGCAGGAGCACAGTCCTGACTATGATGAGACCTTTTCTCCGGTTGCTCACATCACCACGGTTCGGACCTTATTGGTAGTTGCCTCTGTTCGCCGGTGGTCCATCTCTCTGCTAGATGTGTAGAATGCCTTTCTCAATGGCTAACTGCGCGAAGAGATGTAAATACAACCGCCTCCAGGATACTCTGTTCCTTCTGGTATGGTTTACTGTATGCGGCGTTCTCTTTATGGGCTTAAGTAAGCTCCTTGTGCCTGGTTTGAGCGCTTCTCCTCCGTTGTCACACATGATGGTTTCAAAGCCAGCGGTCATGACCCTGCTCTCTTTATTCACATCTCCCCTCATGGTCGAACACTTCTTCTTCTATATGTGGATGACATGATCATCACCGGCGATGACTCTCTGTTCATTGATTTTGTGAAGAAGGGTCTTAGTGAAAAGTTCTTGATGTCAGATATGGGTCCACTTCGATAGTTCCTTGGTCTTTAGGTGTCTTCCACGCCAAAGGGCGCTCTTCTCTCCCAGAGAAGTATACTCAGGAGCTTCTTGCTCGTTCTTGTATTTTTGATCAAATCACCATGGACACTCCCATGGAGCTTGGAGTTCACCTTCGGCACACTGAAGCTGAGCCTCTTAAGGAACCCAGCCGATATCATCACCTTGTTGGGATCCTTGTCTACCTTGGCATCACACTCCTGACATCTCTCATGTTGTCCACATTTTGAGCCAGTTTGTTTCTGCTCCTACTCAGCTTCACTACTCCCACCTACTTCGGATTCTGTGTATCTTCGTGGAACCTCCTCTCGCTGCCTATTCTTTCCTTGTTCGAGTTCCTTGGAGCTTCAGGCGTCTTCTGACGCCACGTGGTCTAGTGATCATGATGATCGTCGATCCCTGCCAGCCTACTATGTTTTTCTTTATTCATCTTTGATTGTGTGGAAGACTAAGAAATAGACAGCGGTTTCACATTCGAGTGCTGAGGCTGAGTTGAGGGCTATGGTAGCACTGACAACTGAAGTCACTTGGTTGCGGTGGTTTCTTGATGATTTTGGGGTCTCTACTACTGCACCGACTCCTCTTTCTTCGGACAACACCAACGCGGTCATCATTGCTCGTGATCCTGTGAAGCATGAGCTCACGAAACACATTGGTGTGGATGCTTCTTACACACGATCCAATGTGCAAGACCAGGTTGTGGCTCTCCAGTTCGTGCCTGATAACCCACAAGTATAGGGGATCGTAACAGTTTTCGAGGGTAGAGTATTCAACCCAAATTTATTGAATCGACACAAGGGGAGCCAAAGAATATTCTCAAGTATTAGCAGCTAAGTTGTCAATTCAACCACACCTGGAAACTTAGTATCTGCAGCAAAGTGTTTAGTAGCAAAGTAATATGATAGTGGTGGTAACGGTAACAAAAGCAAAGATAGTAAAAGTAATCTTTTTGGTATTTTGTAGTGATTGTAACAGCAGCAATGAAAAAAGTAAATAAGCGTAAACCAGTATATGGAAAACTTGTAGGCACCGGATTGGCGATGGATAATTATGCCGGATGTGGTTCATCATGTAGCAGTCATAACATAGGGTGACACAGAACTAGCTCCAGTTCATCAATGTAATGTAGGCATGTATTCCGTATATAGTCATACGTGCTTATGAAAAAGAACTTGCATGACATCTTTTGTCCTACCCTCCCGTGGCAGCGGGGTCCTATTGGAAACTAAGGGATATTAAGGCCTCCTTTTAATAGAGAACCGGAACAAAGCATTCGCACATAGTGAATACATGAACTCCTCAAACTATGGTCATCACCGGGAGTGGTCCCGATTATTGTCACTTCGGGGTTGCCGGATCATGACACATAGTAGGTGACTATAAACTTGCAAGATAGGATCTAGAACACACATATATTCATGAAAACATAATAGGTTCATATATGAAATCATGGCACTCGGGCCCTAGTGACAAGCATTAAGCATAGCAAAGTCATAGCAACATCAATCTCAGAACATAATGGATACTAGGGATCAAACCCTAACAAAACTAACTCGATTACATGATAAATCTCATCCAACCCATCACCGTCCAGCAAGCCTATGATGCAATTACTCACGCACGGCGGTGAGCATCATGAAATTGGTGATGGAGGATGGTTGATGATGACGATGCGACGAATCCCCCTCTCCGGAGCCCCGATTGGACTCCAGATCAGCCCTCCCGAGAGAGATTAGGGCTTGGCGGCGGCTTCGTATCATAAAACGCGATGATTTCTTCTCTTTGATTTTTTCTCCCTGAAAGCCAATATATGGAGTTGGAGTTGGCGTGGGAGGGCCACCAGGGGGCCCACGAGGTAGGGGGCGCGCCCAGGGGGGCGCCCCCACCCTCGTGACCAGGGTGTGGGCCCCCTGGTCTTCATCTTTTGCGAAGATTTTTCTTTATTTTTTCTAAGGTGTTCCGTGGAGTTTCAGGACATTCCGAGAATTTTTATTTTCTGCACAAAAAACATCACCATGGCAGTTCTGCTGAAAACAACGTTAGTCCGGGTTAGTTCCATTCAAATCATACAAGTTAGAGTCCAAAACAAGGGCAAAAGTGTTTGGAAAAGTAGAGAGACGGAGACGTATCAACTCCCCCAAGCTTAAACCTTTGCTTGTCCTCAAGCAATTCAGTTGACAAACTGAAAGAGAAAAAGAAAAACTTTTACAAACTCTGTTTACTCTTGTTGTTGTAAACATGAAAAGCCAGCATTCAAGTCTCAGCAATTATTATGAACTAACCATACTGACAATGACACGTAGGTCTCACAATTACTCATATCAATAGCATAATCAGCTAGTGAGCCATAATAGCAAAACTCGGATGACAACACTTTCTCAAAATAATCATAACATGATATAACAAAATGGTATCTCGCTAGCCCTTTCTGAGACCGCAAAACATAAATGCAGAGCACCTTTAAAGATCAAGGACTGACTAAACATTGTAATTCATGGTAAAAGAGATCCAGTCAAGTCATACCCAATATAAACCAATAATAATGAATGCAAACGACAATGTGCTCTCCAGGGGGTGCTTTTTAATAAGAAGGGTGATAACTCAACATAAAAGTAAATAGATAGACCCTTCGCAGAGGGAAGCAGGGATTTGTAGAGGTGCCAGAGCTCGGTTTTGAAATAGAGATAAATTATATTTTGAGCGGCATACTTTCATTGTCAACATAACAACTAAAAGATGACGATATCTTCCATGCTAAACAGATTATAGGCGGTTCCCAAACAGAATGGTAAAGTTTATACTCCCCTTCCTCCACAAGCATCAATCCATGGCTTGCTCGAAACAACGAGTGCCTCCAACATTCAACTGGTCCCAAGGGGAGTTTTGTTTGCAGTTATTTTGATTCAGTTTGCACGAAGCATGGGACTGGGCATCCCGGATACTAGCCATTTTTTCGTGAATGAGGAGCGGAGTCCACTCCTCTTGAGAATAACCCGCCTAACACGGAAGATAAGGGCAACTCTAGTTGACATATGAGCTATTCGAGCATGCAAAACAGAATGTTTATTTGAAGGTTTAGAGTTTGGCACATACAAATTTACTTGGAACGGCAGGTAAATACCGCATATAGGTAGGTATAATGGACTGATATGGAATAACTTTGGGGTTTAAGGAGTTTGGATGCACAAGCAGTATTTCCGCTTAGTACAGGTGAAGGCTAGCAAAAGACTGGGAAGCGACCTACTGAGAGAGCGACAACAGTCATAAACATGCATTAAAATTAATTCACACCGAGTACAAGCATGAGTAGGATATAATCCACCATGAACATAAATATCGTGAAGGCTATGTTGATTTGATTCAACTACATGCGTGAACATGTGCCAAGTTGAGTCACTCAATACATTTAAAGGAGGATACCACCCCATCATACCACATCATAATCATTCTAATAGCATGTTGGCACACAAGGTAAACCATTATAACTCATAGCTAATCAAGCATGGAACAAGCAACTATAATCTCTAAATGTCATTGCAAATATGTTTACTTCATAATAGCTGAATCAAGAACGATGAATCATCATATTTACAAAAACAAGAGAGGTCGAGTTCATACCAGCTTTTCTCTTCCCAATAAGTCCATCATATATCATCATCATTGCCTTTCACTTGCACGACCGAACGGTGTGTATATAAATAAGAGTGCACGTGCATTGGACTAAGCTGGAATCTGCAAGCATTCAACTCAAGAGAGAAGACAAGTAATATGGGCTCTAAGTTTAAATAATGAATCATGCATGTAAGAGCCACTAAGCATTTTCAATAGAGTCTTCTCGACCCCCAAAGAAAGGAAAAGAAATAAAAACTATTTACACGGGAAAGCTCCCAACAAGTAAAAGAAGAACGGGAAATATTTTTAGGTTTTTCTTTTTAATTCTACTACAGGCATGAAAAGTAAACTAACTAATAATTTTTGGTTTTTCTTAAAGTTTATCAAACACACAAGAAGAAAGCTAGAAAAAGAAATTTAAACTAACATGGATATTACAGTGAAAAAGTATGAGCACCAACATCTAGCAATGAGTGTGTGTGAACATAAATGTAATGTCAGTGGGAAATACGTATTCCCCCAAGCTTAGGCTTTTGGCCTAAGTTGGTCTATTGCCAGGGATGGCCTGGCGGATATCCGTAGGTGAAGCTGGGGTCATACTGTGACACAGAAGACTCTGACTGCCACTGGCTGGCAGCCTCCTATGGATCCCAAGAATAAATAGATAGTCATGGAGGCTCATCTTGTGGCTCCGGCTCCGGGGCTGGTGCAGGGTTCCGATAGGCTTGAACAGCCGACCACAGAACGATGTGAGGTTCTGCAAACAAGTTAAACAAAGAAGGAGCGGGCAAGGTAATAGTCTCAGGGTGATGTTTATCAAAGTATAATTTATATTTGAGCTCCCCATCGCGACTCTTAATAAGGAAATCATGCGCTATCATACTCTTTTAATCTAAAAAAGTTGGGGGCAGTGCCGTTTCTTCTTTCTCCTCATGCCTAATAGGCATTTAAAAATGTTCAGCAAGGCGTGAAGCATAAATGCCTCCAAAGATGGGGCCCTTTGTACGGTTAAGACTTAACCGTCTAGCAACAATTCCACCCATACTAACAGAGTTATCGCGGTATAAACCGTGGAGCAAAATAATAATATCAGGAATACTAAGGTTCCCACAGTTCCCGCGTCCAATCAACCAACGACTAGCAAATAGGGCAAAGCAGCGTAAAACAGGATAATGAATGCTAGTGATCCTTGCATCAGAAACCTTCCTGGTTTCTCCCACCATGATGGTGTTAACAAAAGCTTCTAATTCGTTACGGTGGGGTTCATATAAGGTGCCCTCAAAGGGTATTCTGCAAACCTCGCAGAATTCTGCTAATGCCATCTCTTTAACAACGTCATATAAATGAAACTCTACTGTTGGAGGTGATTTCTTAGGGAAAAGTATAAGTTTTGCACAAAAGTATTTGTGAGTAAGAGATACTAATGACGTTGGTCGTGGAGGAAGTTGGTGAGGCCAGCATTCTCAATCAATAAATAGAAATCCTCATGAATCCCAGCTCTCCTCAAGAAGTCATCAGAAGGCCATTCACAAGGCCGGACCTCCGCGGTGCGAGGTAAATTAAATTTGGGCTTCTCCTCTTCTTCATTTTGTTTTTCCTTAGAGCTTCGGCTCTACGAGCCCCTCAGAAGTCTCTTCATTATTTCTGAAACAATCTGAAATTTTTAGTAACTTCAAATAAAAGTGAACCAACTTCAATAAAATTGATAGCAACAACTCCCACAAGTGCCTAGGGCCTATATAAAGCATTGGAACTACTTGGAACCATATAAATTTGTCATACAAGCTCAAGAACATGGTCACCCATGCAGCACAAATTTGCAAAGAATAAAGCACTAGAACAAAAACTAATTGGACCAATGGAGGAGTCACATACCAAGGAACAATCTCCCCAAACAGTTTTGCGGGAGATGCTTTGAGCAAGTAGATCAAAAATCACAGCAACGGGGGCTGGAACTCGTGCTTGAGTTGGTTTTTCATGTTTGTGTGAGGTAGAGGAAGAAGATGGGTGCAAGAATAAGTGGAGGAGGGCCACCGTGGGCCCACGAGGCAGGGGGCGCGCCCTCCACCCTCGTGGCCAGGTGGCAGCTCCCCCCGTGGTAATTTTTGCACAGTAAATTCTCAAATAATCCCCAAAAAAATCATATTAAATTGGCATGGCATTCTGAGGACTTTTATTTTCGGGATACTTTTATATTGCACGGATAAGTCAGGAAACAGATAGAAAATATTATTTTACTTTATTTCTACTAAATAACAGAAAATATAAAGAGGGTACAGAAAGTTGTGCTTCTAGTTTCATCCATCTCGTGATCATCAAAATGAACCCACTAACAAGGTTGATCAAGTCTTGTTAACAAACTCATTCCGAATAATCCCGGAACCGGAGAAATTTTGAATGATACTAAGTTACCTCAACAGGGATATGAAAATCCCCAACAATAAGAATATCATACTTTTTCTTGACAGTAGGGAGAGGAAATTCAAAACCTCCAAATATAATCGATGGAACTTTTCCAATAGAGTTGATACTATAAACTTGAGGTTGTTTCCTCGGAAAATGCACCGTGTGCTCATTGCCATTAACATGAAAAGTAACATTGCCTTTGGTGCAATCAATAACGGCCCCTGCAGTATTAAGGAAAGGTCTTCCAAGAAATAGACATACTATCATCCTCGGAAATATCAAGAATAACAAAGTCCGTTAAAATAGTAACGTTTGCAACTACAACAGGCACATCCTCACAAATACCGACAGGTATAGCAGTTGATTTATCAGCCATTTGCAAAGATATTTCAGTAGGTGTCAACTTATTCAAGTCAAGTCTACGATATAAAGAGAGAGGCATGACACTAACACCGGCTCCAAGATCACATAAAGCAGTTTTAACATAACTTCTTTTAATGGAGCATGGTATAGTAGGCACTCCGGGATCTCCAAGTTTCTTTGGTATTCCACCCTTAAAAGTATAAATAGCAGGCATGGTGGAAATTTCAGCTTCAGGTATCTTTCTTTTATTAGTAATAATATCCTTCATATACTTAGCATAAGGATTTGTTTTGAGCACATCAGTTAATCGCATACGCAAAAAGATGGGTCTAACCATTTCAGCAAAGCGCTCAAAATCCTCATCATCCTTTTTCTTGGATGGTTTCGGAGGAAAAGGCATGGGTTTCTGAACCCATGGTTCCCTTTCTTTACCATGTTTCCTAGCAACAAAATCTCTTTTATCATAATGTTGATTCTTTGATTGTGCGTTATCAAGATCAACAGCAGGTTCAACTTCTACATCATTATCATTACTAGGTTGAGCATCATCATTAACATTATCACTAGGTTCATGTTCATCACCTGATTGAGTTTCAGCATCAGAAATAGAGATATCATTCGGATTCTCAGGTAACTCAGCGATAGGTTCACTAGAAGTTTGCAAAGTCCTATCATTTTTCTTTTTCTTCCTTTTAGAAGAACTAGGTATATCAATATTGTTTCTCTGAGAATCTTTCTCGATTCTCTTAGGGTGGCCTTCAGGATACAAAGGTTCCTGAGTCATTCTACTAGTTCTAGTAGCCACTCTAACAGCATAATCATTTTTCTTACTATTCATTTCATCAAGCACTTCTTTCTGAGCTTTGAGTACTTGTTCTACTTGAGTGGTAACCATAGAAGCATGCTTGCTAACAAGTTTAAGTTCACCTCTAATATCAGCCATATAATCACCCAAGCGTTTAATCATAAAGGTATTCTGTTTTAATTGTCTACCAAAATAAGCATTAAAGTCATCTTGCTTATACATAAAGTCATCAAACTCATCCAAGCACTGACTAGCAATTTTAGTAGGAGGGACTTCAGCTTTATCATATCGATAGAGAGAATTTACCTTTACTACCTGTGTCGGGATATCGGGAGGTTCTTCATTAAATAAGTAACTGAGATCATATACTTCTTCAACAGGCGATAAATTAAGACCATGTATTTCTTCAATAGGAGGTAAATTCTTAACATCTTCGGCTTTAATACCTTTTTCTTTCATAGATTTCTTTGCCTCTTGCATATCTTCGGGACTGAGAAATAGAACACCTCTCTTCTTCGGAGTTGGTTTAGGAATAGGCTCGGTAATTAGCTCAGGAACTGGCTCAGGAGGTAGCTCGGGAGGTGCCCAATTATTTTCATTTGCCAACATATTATTCAATAGAATTTCAGCGTCATCCGGTGTTCTTTCCCTGAAAAGAGAACCAGCACAACTATCCAGGTAATCTCTGGAAGCCTCAATTAGTCCATTATAAAAGATATCAAATATTTCAGGTTTCTTAAGAGGATGATCAGGCAAAGCATTAAGTAACTTGAGAAGCCTCCCCCAAGCTTGTGGGAGACTCTCTTCTTCAATTTGCACAAAATTGTATATTTCCCGCAAAGCAGCTTGTTTCTTATGAGCGGGGAAATATTTAGCAGAGAAGTAATAAATCATGTCCTGGGGACTTTGCACACAACCAGGATCAAGAGAGTTATACCATATCTTAGCATCACCCTTTAATGAGAACGGAAATATCTTAAGTAAATACAGGTAGCGCGATCTCTCATTATTAGTAAACAGGGCAGCTATATCATTTAACTTAGTAAGATGTGCCACAACAGTTTCAGATTCATAGCCATAAAAAGGATCAGATTCAACCAAAGTAATTATATCTGTATCAACAGAAAAATCATAATAGTCCTGATCAGTAACACACATAGGTGAAGTAGCAAAAGCAGGGTCGGGTTTCATTCTACCTCTAAAAGATTCTTTACTCCATTTAATTACCAACCTCTTAAGTTCACGTCTATCCTGGCAAGCAAAAATAGCTGCAGAAGCTCCAGCATCAAAAAGATAACCCTCAGGAATAGCAGGCATAGGTTCATCGTCACTAACATCATTGTGTTCAGGTTAAATAATTTCTCTTTCTCTAGACCTAGCAATTTGCTCATCAAGATATTCACCAAGTGGCACAGTAGTATCAAGCATAGAAGTAGTTTCATCATAAGTATCATGCATAGCAGAAGTGGCATCATCAATAACATGCGACATATCAGAATCAATAGCAGTAGTAGGTTTAGGTGTCGCAAACTTAATCATAACAGAAGGAGAATCTAGTGCAAGGCTAAATGGCAGTCCCTTACCTCCCCTCGTAGTTGAGGGCAAAATAGTAGTTCGATCGTCTTTCAAGTTCTTCATAGTGTCCAGTAGATATAAATCCCAAGTGACTCAAAGAATAGAGCTATGCTCTCCGGCAACGGCGCCAGAAAATAGTCTTGATAACCCACAAGTATAGGGGATCGCAACAGTTTTTGAGGGTAGGGTATTCAATCCAAGTTTATTGATTCGATGCAAGGGGAGCCAAAGAATATTCTAAAGTATTAGCAGCTGAGTTGTCAATTCAACCACACTTGGAAACTTAGTATCTATAGCAAAGTGTTTAGTAGCAAAGTAATAAGATAGTGGTGGTAACGGTAACAAAAGCAAAGACGGTAAAAGTAATGTTTTTGGTATTTTGTAGTGATTGTAACAGCAGCAACGAAAAAAGTAAATAAGCGTAAACCAGTATATGGAAAACTCATAGTCACCGGATTAGCGATGGATAATTATGCCGGGTGTGGTTCATCATGTAGCAGTCATAACATAGGGTGACACAGAACTAGCTCCAGTTCATCAATGTAATGTAGGCATGTATTCCGTATATAGTCATACGTGCTTATGGAAAAGAACTTGCATGCCATCTTTTGCCCTACCCTCCCGTGGCAGCGGGGTCCTATTGGAAACTAAGGGATATTAAGGCCTCCTTTTAATAGAGAACCGGAACAAAGCATAGCACATAGTGAATACATGAACTCCTCAAACTATGGTCATCACCGAGAGTGGTCCCGATTATTGTCACTTCGGGGTTGCCGGATCATGACACATAGTAGGTGACTATAGACTTGCAAGATAGGATCTAGAACACACATATATTCATGAAAACATAATAGGTTCAGATCTGAAATCATGGCACTCGGGCCCTAGTGACAAGCATTAAGCATAGCAAAGTCATAGCAACATCAATCTCAAAACATAATGGATACTAGGGATCAAACCCTAACAAAACTAACACGATTACATGATAAATCTCATCCAACCCATCACCGTCCAACAAGCCTACGATGCAATTACTCACGCACGGTGGTGAGCATCATGAAATTGGTGATGGAGGATGGTTGATGATGACGATGGCGACGAATCCCCCTCTCCGGAGCCCCGATCGGACTCCAGATCAGCCCTCCCGTGAGAGATTAGGGCTTGGCGGCGGCTCCGTGTCGTAAAATGCGATGATTTCTTCTCTTTGATTTTTTTCTCCCCGGAAGCCAATATATGGAGTTGGAGTTGGCGTCGGAGGGCCACCAGGGGGCCCACGAGGTAGGGGGGCGCGCCCCCCACCCTCGTGAGCAGGGTGCGGGCCCCCTTTCATCTTTTGCGAGGATTTTTCTTTATTTTTTCTAAGGTGTTCCGTGGAGTTTCAGGACATTCCGAGAATTTTTATTTTCTGCACAGAAAACAACACCATGGCAGTTCTGCTGAAAACAGCGTTAGTCCGGGTTAGTTCCATTCAAATCATACAAGTTGGAGTCCAAAACAAGGGCAAAAGTGTTTGGAAAAGTAGATACGACAGAGACGTATCAGTGCCCTCCGAGCTCCAACTTGTAGATTTCTTCATGAAGGCACAAACTCGAGCTCAACACAGCTTTTTCCTTTCCAAACTCAGTGTTGTAGACCCACCCTGAGTTTGAGGGGGGGTGTCAAGTGCTATAGTGATGTGTAGTTTCTCCCTTATATAGGGGTTTATTTGCATATGTACCTTGTACTTCTCTGGCCTGTTTGGCCCATAGCAATACAAGGGTTCAGTTCGTAACAACCCCTACTAGCAACCTAACGCGTATTGGTTACAGTGAGTATATAGCGCCGTCGAGCTCTCAGGCTTGTCAGCCCCAGTTACTTCCGCTATGAACGATGGTTGGTCATCAACCAGTATTAGAGCACCTAGAGGCCACAAGGCAACCAGCCGGTGAGCGCCATGGGATTAAGAAGTATCGATAAAAACACTCAACCTTTGTCGCTTGCCTATACATGTGATGTTTTTATTCATCGGTGCCTTGAAGGACCTACTGGTCTATGCAGAGCTACCATTGGCCAATGCCCCATGGTATTAACTGGTTTACATCGGATGGTGCTCGGACTAGGATCTCTTCTTCAGTGACTGACGATGGTGGCCTATGATTGCTACCCTTGCATCAATTTGCTTACAGCGTAGCTGACTGTTATGGCCAGCCTAATGGTTCGTATATTAGATCGTTCGTACATGATATAGATCAGTGCACAAAATTGATCGAGTCCACTACTAAGAATTGTATAGAGCTCTAACTAGTAATTGCCAAAAACCACCAAAATTGCGTCACTCAGTGTGAAAAGAACATTGTTTTCATAAAAGGTTCAAAAACACTGATTTTGAGTAATCGCATTGCCAAAAGCACTAATTGGTCGATTGACCGCGTTTTGACAGAAAAAGGACAGTGAGGCCCTGTTGCCAGTCCTATGTGGTGCCAAATTTTTACATTGTTTAGCAAAACCGTTAAACTAGACGTATAGCACACAATGCGATATGTGAAAACTTTCAGTTTGGTACTTCTGTTCCTTTGGTTGTAGTCTCAATCGTCATTTGTCAGAAAACCATGCCTTGCAGAGTTGTTACTCAAAGGGGACCCGCTTCAGTTTTATCCAACTACAATCAATTTGTTGGCTAGGCGTGCATGATGCTCAAATGGTGGCATTCAAGATGCATATGCAGTTGTGATTGTAGTGTGATTGAATGCCTACTGTTTACAGATCTCCAGTTACAGGAAGTGAATTGCTCTGATTAATTAGTTGCGTTATAGTGCATATTACTTCTTAATATTTATCCTTGCCACTTGGATTCTATGTTAAATATCCATGTTCTCTTCAGTTGTCGCTAACCTAAGGCTGCCACACTATTTTTGTAAGGATATGGAAGAGCTCCCGGATGCTTAATGCATGGATTTTATGAAGAGAATGTTTCGTGCATTATGAATACAGTTTCTTAATGCATAGTTTTCCACATGGGAAGGTTTTTCATGAAGACAAATGCTGAAGGTATATAACACATACCCTCTCTTCCATTTCCTTTCTAAAATTCAGAAACAGTTTTCACTTGCCTACAGCAGGTTCACAGCTCATATTCCCCTTCAGATTTTTATGTAAAGGTATTGACCTTGTGTTCCATTATGAACATGATTTTGGACATGATATATCGCTTTCTTTAGCCCTCGCATTGCTCTCGCCGGTGGCGGCGGGGGAACCCTAGCCCCCACCCCGCGCCCGCCTCCTACACCATCCCCTCCCCTCGCCGCCGCTAGAAGAAGGCATCGGGCGAAGCTCGGTGCGCGTCGGCGGCGGCGGGGCCCTTCTTATCCTCCCGGCTGCGGCTGTAGCGCGATATGCGGCGGCGCGGCGGCCAGATAGCGGCGCGAGCGGGTGGCCATGTCGTGGCAGCGGTGAGGACCCACAAGTATAGGGGATCTATCGTAGTCCTTTCGATAAGTAAGAGTGTCGAACCCAACGAGGAGCAGAAGGAAATGATAAGCGGTTTTCAGCAAGGTATTCTCTGCAAGTACTGAAATAAGTGGTAACAGATAGTTTTGTGATAAGATAAATTGTAACGAGCAATAAGTAACAAAAGTAAATAAAGTGCAGCAAGGTGGCCCAATCCTTTTTGTAGCAAAGGACAAGCCTGGACAAACTCTTATGATAGGAAAAGC
This sequence comes from Triticum dicoccoides, assembly GCF_002162155.2. Classification (NCBI taxonomy): domain Eukaryota; kingdom Viridiplantae; phylum Streptophyta; class Magnoliopsida; order Poales; family Poaceae; genus Triticum; species Triticum dicoccoides. The sequence goes on from NC_041389.1 coordinate 646,844,019, forward strand.
GCTCCCGAGGACACATGGGAATATCGTCAAGCTAGTTTTCATCACGCTCATATGATTCGCGTTCGGTACTTTGATAATTTGATATGTGGGTGGACCGGTGCTTGGGTGCTGTTCTTACTTGAACAAGCATCCCACTTATGATTAACCTCTATTGTAAGCATCCGCAACTACAACAAAAGTATTAAGGTAAACCTAACCATAGCATGAAACATATGGATCCAAATCAGCCCCTTACGAAGCAACGCATAAACTAGGGTTTAAGCTTCTGCCACTCTAGCAACCCATCATCTACTTATTACTTCCCAATGCCTTCCTCTAGGCCCAAATAATGGTGAAGTGTTATGTAGTCGACGTTCACATAACACCACTAGAGGCTAGACAACATACATCTTATCAAAATATCGAACGAATACCAAATTCACATGACTACTAATAGCAAGACTTCTCCCTTGTCCTTAGGAAAAAACGTAACTACTCACAAAGCATATTCATGTTCATAATCAGAGGGGTAATAATATGCATAAAGGATCTGAACATATGATCTTTCACCAAATAAACCAAGTAGCATCAACTACAAGGAGTAATCAACACTACTAGCAACCTACTAGCACCAATCCCAGACTTAGAGACAAGAATTGGATACAAGAGATGAACTAGGGTTTGGAGATGAGATGGTGTTGGTGAAGATGTTGATGGAGATTGCCCTCTCCCGATGAGAGGAGCGTTGGTGATGACGATGGTGATGATTTCGCCCTCCCGGAGGGAAGTGTCCCCGGCAGAACAGCTCTGTCGGAGCCCTAGATTGGTTCCGCCAAGGTTCCGCCTCGTGGCGGCGGAGTCTCGTCCCGAAAGGTTGCCTTCTATTTTTTTCTCATCGAAAGACTTCATATAGGAGAAGATGGGCGTAGGAGAGCCACCAGGGGGGCCTTGTGGTAGGGGGGCGCGCGCCGGGGGGGCGCCCCCCACCCTCGTGAGCAGGGTGTGGGCCCCCTGGCCTTCATCTTTGGCGACGATTTTTCTTTATTTATTAGTTTCAGGACTTTTGGAGTTGTGCAGAATAGGTCTCCAATATTTGCTCCTTTTCCAGCCCAGAATTCCAGCTGCCGGCATTCTCCCTCTTCATGTAAACCTTGTAAAATAAGAGAGAATAGCCATAAGTATTGTGACATAACATGAAATAACAGCCCATAATGCAATAAATATTGATACAAAAGCATGATGCAAAATGGACGTATCAACTTCCCCAAGCTTAGACCTCGCTTGTCCTCAAGCGAAAAGCCGATAATAATAAATATGTCCTCATGTTTAGAGGTAGAGGCGTCGATAAAAATAAAATACGGACATTAAGGTATCATGATTATTTCCATAACAGCAACATATATAGATTTTGTCATATGATTACTTATGATCAAGCGATGATCTTTTCACAATGCAAAAGTATGAATCAGAAACCTTATTGAGCACCAACAAATTATAATCTCAGTCATTGAAGCAATTGCAATTTATCATAACATCGGAAAGAGTCTATGTCAGAGCTTAAAAGCAAGTCCACATACTCAACTATCACTTAGTCCTTAATAATTGCTAACACTCACGCAATACTTGTGGTTACGGAGTTTTAATCGGACACAGAGAAAGATAGGGGCTTATAGTTTTGCCCCACAACCTTTTAACTCAAGGGTAATGTCAACAATAATAATTCATGCTCCCCTACATCCAATTATATATATATATATATATATATATATATATATATATATATATATATATATATATATATATCATGTTCTTTCCAACACGCTGAGCTTGCCAAAGGATAAAAGGAAAAAGGAAAGGTGAAGATCACCGTGACTCTTGCATAAGGTAGAGGATAATAATAAAAGATAGGCCCTTCGCAGAGGGAAGCAGAGGTTGTCATGCGCGTTTAGGGTTGATGCACAAAATCTTAATGCGAAAGAACGTCACTTTATATTGCCCCTTGTATGTGGACCTTTATTATGCAGTCTGTCGCTTTTATTATGTTCACAACAAGTTCGTACAAAGCTTATTTTCTCTGCACTAATAAGCCATGTATATTTAGAGCAATTTTTATTGCTTGCACCGATGACAACTTACTTGAAGGATCTTACTCAATCCATAGGTAGATATGGTGGACTCTCATGGCTAAACTGGTTTAAGGGTATTTGGAAGCACAAGTAGTATTTCTACTTGGTGCTGAGAATTTGGCTAGCATGAGGGGGAACAGCAAGCTCAACACATTAGAGGATCCATGACAACATACTTTATCTCAGATGTAAGAAAACATAACTTATTATGTTGTCTTCCTTGTCCAACCTCAACTCTTTAGCATGTCATATTTTAATGAGTGCTCCCAATCATAAAAGATGTCAATGATAATATATCTATATGTGAAACCTCTCTTTCCTTATTACTTCCTATTAATTGCAACTATGACCAAAACTATATTTGCCAACTCTCAACAACTTTTAATCATCATACTCTTTCTATGTGAAGTCATTACTCTCAATAAGATCAACATGAACTCTTTGATTCTTTTTGTTCTTTTTGTTCTTTCTATTTACCCAAGATCATGGCAAAATAATCAAGCCCTTGACTCAACACTAATCTTTATTACAAAGAAGGATCATAAAGCAAAACTCAAAACTAGATCATGCCATGACTTTATCTACTAAATCAAGATACTACTAATAGGATCGAACTAAGAAAAACGGTAAAGATAGGAGTTGTGATGGTGATACGATACCAGGGCACCTCCCCCAAGCTTGGCAGTTGCCAAGGGGAGTGCCCATACCCATGTGATTATATCTTCGGAGGTGGTGAAGTAGGAGTTGTTGATGATGGAGTTGTTGCATTTTTCTTCTCTAGCTTGCGTCTGAGGCTAAAATTTTCCACCCTCACATCCTCATTCTCGATCTCAAGTTTCATTATCTTTTTGCATAGTGCCGCCTTGTTGTCCTGCAAAAAACGAGGTGGGATAGATTGGACCTTGGGGAGGCTTCACTTCTTGAACTCCACATGCATATCACCAGGTTGAGGTAGTGGATCGTCCTCTTCATCGGAACTCGTTTCCTCCTTCCTCTTTGGATCATAGTCTTCTTCTTCCTCCGTGGTCCAGCCATAATGTTCCACATCCCCATATACTTTTGGGTTTGCAATATAATCAGCCATGTAGCTCTCTCCCTCTGAATCTTGGGAAGACATCTTGTTCCAAATCTGCAACAGGAACAGCTCGAAACAAAAATAGAGGATATTTGCGTGATACGGGAGTCAAAACCTTTGGGAGTATATATAATGAATTTTTACCGACCAAAATACGTATCGTGCAAGAAAATGGAGTCCGGAGGGCACACGAGGTGCTCACGAGGTAGGGGGCGCGCCCAGGGGGGTAGGGCGCGCCCTCCACCCTCGTGAAGGCCTCGTGTCCTTCCCGGACTGCCACTTATTTTACTTTTTTTTCTAAATATTCCAAAACGGAGAAATATTGCCTTAAAAAAAATTTGCAGTCGGTTTACTTACCGTACCACATACCTATTCCTTTTCGGAGTCTAGAGCGGTCTGGAAAGTGTCCCTTATGTATTCCTCCGGGGTTACGGTTTCAATAATATTGGTTTCAACATTTATAGGATTGCCCGAGATATAGTGTTTGATCCTCTGACCGTTTACCACCTTCGGATTTGTGCCTTCGAAGTTGTTGATTTTTATGGCACCGGAACGATAGACCTCCTCGATAACGTAGGGACCTTCCCATTTAGAGAGAAGTTTTCCTGCAAAAAATCTTAAACGAGAGTTGTATAGCAATACATAATCACCTACATTAAACTCACGCTTTTGTATCCTTTTGTCATGCCATCTTTTAACTTTTTCTTTAAACAACTTGGCATTTTCATAAGCTTGGGTTCTCCATTCATCAAGTGAGATAATATCAAATAACCTCTTCTCACCGGCAAGTTTGAAATCATAGTTGAGCTCTTTAATAGCCCAATATGCCTTATGTTCTAGTTCAAGAGGTAAGTGACATGCTTTTCCATAAACCATTTTATACGGAGACACGCCCATAGGATTCTTATATGCAGTTCTATAGGCCCATAATGCATCATCAAGTTTCTTGGACCAATTCTTTCTAGACCTATTAACAGTCTTTTGCAAAATTAATTTGAGTTCTCTATTGCTCAATTCTACTTGACCACTAGACTGCGGGTGATATGGAGATGCAATTCTATGATTAACGTCATATTTAGCAAGCATCTTACGGAAAGCACCATGAATAAAGTGTGAACCACCATCAGTCATTAAATATCTAGGGACTCCAAACCTTGGAAAAATAACTTCCTTAAGCATTTTAATAGAAGTGTTATGATCAGCACTACTAGTTGGAATAGCTTCTACCCACTTAGTAACGTAATCCACAACAACTAAAATATGTGTATATCCATTAGAGGCAGGAAAAGGTCCCATATAATCAAAGCCCCAAACATCAAATGGTTCAATAACAAGTGAATAATTCATAGGCATTTCTTGACGTCTACTAATATTACCAATTCTTTGACATTCATCGCAAGATAAAACAAACTTACGGGCATCCTTGAAGAGAGTAGGCCAATAAAAACCGGATTGCAATACCTTATGTGCAGTTCTATCTCCAGCATGGTGTCCTCCATAAGCCTCGGAGTGACACTTGCGTAGGATTTGTTCCTGTTCATGCTAAAGTACACAACGTCTAATAACACCATCTACTCCTTTATAAAGATGTGGGTCATCCCAAAAGTAATGTCGCAAGTCATAGAAAAACTTTTTCTTTTGTTGGTATGTGAAGCTAGGTGGTATAAATTTAGCAACAATATAATTAGCATAATCAGCATACCATGGAGTGCTACGAGAAGTGCTTATGACATTTAATTGTTCATCAGGAAAGCTATCATCAATAGGTAGTGGGTCATCAAGAACATTCTCTAACCTAGATATGTTGTCTGCAACGGGGTTCTCGGCTCCTTTTCTATCAACAATATGCAAATCAAATTCTTGCAGCAAGAGAACCCATCTAATGAGTCTAGGTTTTGCATCTTTCTTTTCCATAAGATATTTAATAGCAGCATGATCAGTGTGAATAGTTACTTTAGAATCAACAATATAGGGTTTGAATTTATCACAAGCAAATACAACTGCTAAAAGTTCCTTTTCGGTAGTAGCATAATTTCTTTGAGCATTGTCTAGAGTTTTACTAGCATAATGGGTAACATTTAATTTCTTATCAACTCTTTGCCCTAGAACAGCACCTACAGCATAGTCACTAGCATCACACATAATTTCAAAGGGTAAATTCCAGTCAGGTGGCTGAACAACAGGTGCAGAGACTAATGCTTTCTTAAGTATTTCAAATGCTTCTACACAATCATCATCAAAGACAAATGGCACATCTTTTTGTAGTAAATTGTTACAGGCCGAGAAATTTTTGAGAAGTCCTTAATGAACCTCCTATAAAATCCCGCGTGACCAAGGAAACTTCTTATACCTTTGATGTCCTTGGGACATGGCATCTTTTCAATAGCATCAACCTTGGCTTTATCAACTTCAATACCTCTTTCAGAAACTTTGTGCCCCAAGACAATACCTTCATTAACCATAAAGTGGCACTTTTCCCAATTCAAGACAAGATTAGTTTCTTCACATCTCTGCAAAACTCGAGCAAGATTGCTCAAGCAATCATCAAAAGAGGAACCATAGACAGAAAAGTCATCCATGAAAACCTCACAAATTTTTTCACAAAAATCAGAGAATATAGCCATCATGCATCTTTGAAAGGTAGCAGGTGCATTACATAAACCGAAAGGCATACGTCTATAAGCAAAAGTACCAAAAGGGCATGTAAAAGTAGTCTTAGATTGATCTCTAGCCGACACAGGTATTTGAGAGAAACCAGAATAACCATCTAGAAAGCAATAATGCGTATGTTTGCATAATCTTTCTAGCATTTGATCAATAAAAGGTAAGGGGTAATGATCTTTCTTAGTAGCCTTATTTAATTTGCGGAAATCAATTACCATCCTATAACATGTGATAATTCTTTGAGGAATCAATTCATCTTTATCATTAGGGACAATAGTAATACCTCCCTTCTTAGGGACACAATGGACATGACTTACCCACTGACTATCAGCAACGGGATAAATTATACATGCCTCCAGAAGCTTGAGTATTTCTTTTCTTAGCACTTCTATCATTTTAGGATTCAAACATCATTGAGGATCACGAACTGGTTTGGCATCCGCTTCCAAATTTATTTTATGTTGACATAGAGTGGGACTGATGCCCTTAAGATCATCCAGAGTATATCCAATAGCGGCCTGGTGCTTCTTCAGAGTTTTCAATAATATTTATTCTTCATGCTCTGAAAGGTTAGGACTAATAATGACAGGATATATTTTCTTTTCATCAAGATAAGCATATTTAAGACTATCAGGCAATGGTTTAAGCTCAAACACAGGATCACCCTTGGGTGGAGGAGGATCCCCTAGGATTTCAACAAGCAAATTGTGTTGCAGAATAGGTTCCTGTTTAAAGAATACTTCATCTATTTCCCTTCTTTCATTCATGAACATATCATTTTCATGGTCTAGCAAATAACGTTCTAAAGGATCACTAGGAGGTACAGCAATAGAAGCAAGACCAATCATTTCATCTTTACTAGGCAATTCTTCCTCACGATGTTGTTTACTAAATTTAGAGAAATTAAACTCATGAACCATGTCATCTAAGCCAATAGTAACAACATTCTTTTCGCAGTCTATCTTAGCATTAACAGTATTCAAGAAGGGTCTACCAAATATAATGGGACAAAAGCTATCTTGTGGAGAACCAAGAACAAGACAATCAGCCGGATATTTGGTTTTCCCACACGAGACTTCAACATCTCTAACAATTCCCATTGCAGATATAGTATCTCTATTGGCAAGTTTAATTGTAACATCAACATCTTCTAACTCAGCAGGTGCAATTTCATGCATAATTTCTTTGTATAAGTCAATGGATATTACACTAGCACTGGCACCCATATCACATAAGCCATGATAACAATGATCTCCTATTTTAACAGAAATAATAGGCACGCCTACCACAGGTCTATGTTTATCTCTCGCACAAGGTTTAGCAATTCTAGCAGTTTCACCACAGAACTGAATAACATGCCCATCAATATTATCAGACAAGAGATCTTTAACAATAGCAATATTAGGTTCTACTTTGACTTGCTCAGCAGGTGTATAAGTTCTAATATTGCTTTTATGAACAACAGTTGAAGCATTAGCATGATCCTTTATTCTAACAGGGAAAGGTGGTTTCTCAACATAAGAAGTGGGAACAATAGGATCATTATAAGTGACAGTCTTTTCTTCAACTTTAATAGGTGCAGCTACTTTTACTTCTATGGGAGGATGATATTTAAACCACTTCTCCTTGGGGAGATCAACATAAGTAGCAAAAGATTCACACAAAGAAGCTACTATCTCAGAGTCAAGTCCATATTTAGTGCTAAACTTACGGAAAATATCGGTATCCATAAAAGATTTAACACAATCAAACTTAGGTGTCATACCTGACTCCTTACCTTCGTCGAGGTCCCAAACTTCGGAGTTGCGTTTAATTCTATCCAATAAATTCCATTTAAATTCAATAGTCTTCATCATAAAAGAGCCAGCACAGAAGTATCGAGCATGGTGCGATTGTCATCAGAAAGCCGAGCATAAAAACTTTGCATAATTACTTCTCTCGGGAGCTCATGATTGGGGCATGAATATAACATTGACTTAAGCCTCCCCCAAGCTTGAGCGATGCTTTCTCCTTCGCGAGGCCAAAAATTATATATATATAATTGCGATCACGATGAACAAGATGCATCGGGTAATACTTTTGATGAAATTCCAATTTCAATCTTTTATAGTTCCATGATCTCATATCATCACATAGCCTATACCATGTCAATGCGTCTCCCTCCAAAGATAAAGGGAAGGCCTTCTTCTTAACAACATCATCGGGTATACCTGCAAGCTTAAATAGTCCACAAACTTCATCCACATAGAGTAGATGTTCATCAGGATGCTTTGTTCCATCTCCTGTAAAAGTGTTAGCTAGCAGTTTTTCCATCATACCTGAAGGAATTTCAAAAGGAGTTTCATTTTCAATAGGTTCAGTAGGTTCAGTAGGTTGAGGAGCAACTCTTTGCTCTACTAAACGGGGTGAAGATACCCCGAACAAGCCCCTCAGAGAATTACTTTCCATAGTAACAAGTGACAAAAAATTTCAGCACACTAAATAACTTTTTCCTTACCAAATTCCACCTACCAAAGGCGCTACACTCCCCGGCAACGGCGCCAGAAAAGAGTCTTGATGACCCACAAGTATAGGAGATCTATCATAGTCCTTTCGATAAGTAAGAATGTCGAACCCAACTAGGAGCAGAAGGAAATGATAAGCGGTTTTCAGCAAGGTATTCTCTGCAAGTACTGAAATAAGTGGTAACAGATAGTTTTATGATAAGATAAATTGTAACGAGCAACAAGTAACAAAAGTAAATAAAGTGCAGCAAGGTGGCCCAATCCTTTTTGTAGCAAAGGACAAGCCTGGAAAAACTCTTATAATAGGAAAAGCGCTCCCGAGGACACATGGGAATATCGTCAAGCTAGTTTTCATCACGCTCATATGATTCGCGTTCGGTACTTTGATAATTTGATATGTGGGTGGACCGGTGCTTGGGTGTTGTTCTTACTTGAACAAGCATCCCACTTATGATTAACCTCTATTGCAAGCATTCGCAACTACAACAAAAGTATTAAGGTAAACCTAACCATAGCATGAAACATATGGATCCAAATCAGTCCCTTACGAAGCAACGCATAAACTAGGGTTTAAGCTTCTGTCACTCTAGCAACCCATCATCTACTTATTACTTCCCAATGCCTTCCTCTAGGCCCAAATAATGGTGAAGTGTTATGTAGTCGACGTTCACATAACACCACTAGAGGCTAGACAACATACATCTTATCAAAATATCGAACGAATACCAAATTCACATGAATACTAATAGCAAGACTTCTCCCTTGTCCTTAGGAACAAACGTAACTACTCACAAAGCATATTCATGTTCATAATCAAAGGGGTAATAATATGCATAAAGGATCTGAACATATGATCTTTCACCAAATAAACCAACTAGCATCAACTACAAGGAGTAATCAACACTACTAGCAACCTACTAGCACCAATCCTGGACTTGGAGACAAGAATTGGATACAAGAGATGAACTAGGGTTTGGAGATGAGATGGTGCTGGTGAAGATGTTGACGGAGATTGCCCTCTCCCGATGAGAGGAGCGTTGGTGATGACGATGGTGATGATTTCCCCCTCCCGGAGGAAAGTGTCCCCGGCAGAACAGCTCTGCCGGAGCCCTAGATTGGTTCCGCCAAGGTTCCGCCTCGTGGCGGCGGAGTCTCGTCCCGAAAGGTTGCCTTCTATTTTTTTCTCATCGAAAGACTTCATATAGGAGAAGATGGGCGTCGAAGAGCCACCATGGGGCCCATGAGGTAGGGGGCGGCGGTGCGGGCACGGATCCATCGTAGATATGGTCCTGCGGGCGCGTTCTCGACCTCCCCTGCTCGGACGGCGGGTCACGGTGGGGGGACTTCTCCTTGCTGAGATCTGGCTGCGGCGTCCTGGATCATCCAGATCCCGGCAAGGATAGCGGTGGCCCGTGCACGAGAGATGGAGGTCTTCAATCAGATCTAGGTGAAAACCTGCTATTGACTTTTGCCAAGGCCGACGATGCCGACGTTGTCGGCGTTATTCCCTTCCTAAAGGCATCGCTATGGAGAAGTTCAAGGCCACTCTCTGCTACCTCCGGGGGAAACCCTGGATCAGTAGATCAGATGATGTCGGCTCTCTGGTGTCGTTTCCCCCTTGGAGACGTCATTCTTGGAGGTGCACATGGGCTCGATGGACCGTAGGACGGCGTCTTTGGTGGAGCGGTGCTTCATCTTACACATTGATGGTGGCGGCTCTCTGCAGCTTGGCGCTGTGGAGACTCGGCATCTGATGTGCGGAGATGGACTCGCGTAGGAGGAGGAAGCTATAAGCGTCATGGTGGTGTTGATTGCAGAGAGGCTTGGCAAGGTCGATGCTTCAGTTCTGCTCTAAGGGTGGACCGAGGGATGATGGAGGTGACGGCCATTGCAGCGTGCGGTGCTCACTAGGAGTGTGTCAGACCGGTGTGGGACCCAATCCAGGTAGTGGCTTGGATGGAACACCCGGCTTTAGATGTTAGGCTTTGGTGCGATGTCTATTTCGTATTAGGTCTGGGCATTCGGCAAGCCTTCATCAAGGGGATAGGAGTAGCAACGGTGTTGCCAAGATGGTGGCTTCAGGCTTATTGATGTATCACCTTGTATGATCTTTATGAATAACTAGCAAAAGGCCCGTGCGTTGCAACGGGTATAAAATAAATAAAATTTGAATTCTAAACACTTGGTACCTCTCCCGTGCGTAAAGTAAACCATCAACTTGGGACACCCCTCCTTTTTTCTCCTCAACAATAATAATTAAATCCAATCTAAGCTAGCTTTGTTGTCATATGTGCACTTTGAAAGCTATGTAATTTATCAAATAAACAAAATATACAACATGCAATGATATTATTATCCACGATTTGGTGGTTCAAGGAGCTATGTGAAGGGACAAAGGTCACTGATGACCAAAAAAGATGCATAATTTAAGGACCACGTCCTAGAGCTTAGGACATGGGGTATGATTCATAGTAAATTGATCTGATTGACAATGTTTTTTTGAATAACTTTCGATCTATTTATTAAATATCATGGTAATATAAAAACATCAGAAGTATTAAAAATTACATCTATGTCGTGTGTTACGACATGATAAAAATTCATCGCACGCTGACACTCCTAATCCAGTTATTATTGTTCTCAAAAAAAAAGGTATAGTCAAATGTCCCTAACATGAGGAAGAATTGTTCTTTCAAGCCAACCATCTTTACAAAATGTCTAACAAAATTATGTATTTTTGTGTGGGGGCAATATATGCAGTGTTCAACTTGCGGCCCATGCTTCGCTAATGAGTAAACACCATAATGCTTTTGCCAAAAAAAAAAGATAGAAAACCGGCTTATAGTAGAGAGATAGTTGATCAAAACGCAGTATTGATTAGCGTATATTTTAATGCGGAAGTGCATGTTATAATTCCCAAGGTCCGGCGCTCTCTCAATATTATTCTCAACATGCGTGCACCTTCCTTATTATTCATTCATTTCCAAATTATTCCCTCCGTCACGGTTTAGAAGGCGCGCTAGAAAATTCTCTGGGACCTAGATGGTTATCTATTGGTTGTGAGATAGGCTAAAAAATAGTATTCACAGTACGCATGCATATAGAAATAGTACTCCGAAGTACTAAATGCAATGCGTCCTAAACCTTGTCTATTGTGGAAACGCACGCAAATTTAACTGTGACTTCTAAAGTGTGACGGAATAAGCATGGAGTAGCTTCCTTCTTTCCCTAAGCATGGAGTGCTTTCCTTATTATTCTAGCTCAATTCCTTCTCAAATCCTTTCCTTATTTATTTCTCTCCCTCCACCTTGAAACGTGACTTCAAATCCTATCCACAGCTGGAACTCAACTTTTACCCATCACTTATTGATTTTCGAGATGACTCCTTGATACCCAAGAAATTGAAAGACCTATATAAGTTAGAAGGATTGGATGTAAAAAGGCGAGGTGGTACTATTTAATAGATTGGACAACATTTCATTTGAAACGAAATTTTCACCTAGATCGGCTGGTAGCGCAAAATTTACATGACCTTGTGGTTGCAAGTTCAATTCTTGGCCCAAACGCATTTTTTTGCCCTTGCTTTTTACCCCCTATGTGGGCTCCCAGGTAGACATAAAAACGCACAAAGGCCCAGCTAGAGGCCCGGCCGAGCGATGCAAGGAAATATCGAATGCATCTTACGACGATGGACGAAAATCTTGTGGTCAAGATATAGATACGCAGGGTGCCCGTGCGTTGCAACGGGAGAAATAAAATCCTTTGCTTAATAATAATTGTTTAAGAAACCCCATGGGTACAGGTCCATCATTTCAATATGGTGGAGAAGCACTAATAGCATAGGCAGTGAAAGTTAATTTACAATTCAAGTTTAATAGTGCCAAAAATAGTTGCAAAGACATGCATTATTTCATACATAGATTGGTAGCTATAGAGTACCTACTGTTATTGTCAATTTTCTAGCATGTGAGCTGTAGTCTTTCTGCACGAAATAAGAGAGTTTTTTACTATACGAAATCTCATTTAATGACATTTCCAACAAAATTTCTGCATTTTCAAACCTTTTTATGCTGGTACAATTTTTTATAGAGGCAATCTAAGGAGGCTAATAGTTATTTTAGGTGACCTCACATTAAATTTTTTAGGGATATTGAAAAATTATTTTGTCATTATGAGTTTATTTAATTTTCTGATACAAATTTTAATTTTTTACATTATATTCGTTGGTCATTGTACCAGAAATAGGACTATGTTTGTGGCAAAAAAAAATCTCACATGTGAATCAGGGTGGACGGCACGAGCGGTCTTTAGGACCGGCTCGTGGCTCGCTCGGTCCGGCCAGGCTCGGTCCTGGCCCGGCATGAAATCCAGCCGGTCCGGGCCCTGCAAACGGGACCGAAAATCCCTCGGTCCGGTCCGGTTAAAGCTCGGTCCGACCGAGCGGACCGGCGAACACGAGCTGTGGCATGGCGGGAGCATGGCAGGGGCATGTTGGGACGAGGCAGGGGCGTGCCCAGGGCGTGCCAGGGGCGTGGCGGGGGCGTGTCGACGTCGTGGCAGGCGCGTGGCGAGCACGTGGCTGGAGCTGCGTGGTGGGCGCGTCGGTCGTGCACTGGTCAGTGCCGCCGTCGTTCATCCGCGCGGCCACCGGCCTCCCTGACGCTGGCAAGCATGTCTACTGGATGCGCCACGCCCGGATCTATCACCTGAAAGGTAGAACTTGAAGCGGGAGGCCCTACACCGCCGCTGCACACTGCCGTCGTGCACCGGCCGTCGTGCCAGATTCTTCGTGGTTGTTGCTTCCCGAGCTCTGTCTGACCGCCGTGCCGTCCACCGTGAGTCACAGAAGTCGCCGGACACCTCCACGACGAGCCCCTCTGCCTCCAGCGCCCTCCCCGCGTCGCCGTGCTCCGGCGCAAGCTCTGTGGTGACCACCGGCCGGTCCAAACGAGCCGCTCGGTCCGGCTCGGGCTTTCGTCGCTGCGGTCCGGTCCCTGAAAACAGGACCGCGACGCTGCTCGGTCCGGTCCGGTCCGGACCGCCGACGGCCGGTCCAAACGACGGCTCGGTCAGGGACCGGACCGGCCCGGACCGTGTCCACCCTGACATGTGAAGTTAGTTTTTTCATTAAGAGCACGAGCGTCCTGTGCGTACGTGTACATCTACAATTTTTTTGTGGGTCGCGCTCATGCATCTAGCTGCAATCTCCATCAGGTGGTATGAACATTGTCTTCGCCAGAGACATTTTGATTTTTCAGGTACATGCCCAATCCAATCAAGGCCACCTGCACCTCTCCTCAGCGCAGCGACTGCATGCCACAGCTCCTCCCGCGTCCCGCTCCGCCGGCCAGCAGCGCCTGCCGCACCGTTGCGTCAGGTTGCAAGATTGACGACAGGTCATCCCGCCGCTCCACCATCAAACAAAAGAGCCCGCAAAGCTGCCGTTGGGCTGACTGCATCATCACAAAACGCTGGCCGTCGATGTTTTGTCAACAGGTTCACATACCAGATTCAGATGGCCACCATGTACAACTTCGCGACGCCGGCTCCACCCCCATCGAGCAGGGCCGCGCGGCTGTGCTCGCACAGTACTGCGCATTTGCCGGCCAGCTCCGCAAGTGTCCTGACAACGCCCCGGCATGGTCCTGTCCCTGAGCGACCGCAGCGTGCGCCACCTAGAGGCGTCCATGGACGCGGACCTCGTCGACATGGCGACGACCATGCCCACGCCAGAGCTGCACCCGGACCTTAAGGCGAGCTCCAGGATGCGCCGATGTGTGTGCTCCTCCAGCAAAAAGGGCGACACAGCCGGCACGAAGCTCGTTATAGCCGAGGAGCAGTAGGGAAGCTGGTGGCGGACTGTGCCCCTGGTACGTCAAGGAAACGACAAGCTTCGCAGCGACTCAGTGATTGGCGGCTGCCTGCTTCTCTTCCACTTGCTCCTCTCCTTCTCCTTCGTCACCATGGCTACCCGAGTTCCTCTGCTCTATGTGTTCGTCGCCGGCAGCACCAGCACCCCGCCGATCGTCGAATCCCTCCATCCGCCGCTGCTGGAGCTCGCCTTTACTCTGAATATGCCGTCCCCAGCAACACAAGCCGTCGCGCCCTCGTGGTAACCGGTCACCATGTGCAGCCGCCGCGGCACGGTCTCCCTCGATCCCCTGCTTTGATCGCCGCGCTGCCCCGACCCCTCCGTGCCTCTCTATGTGGTCTTTTATTCCTTTTTTGGATCTACCCGGTCTATGGAGGGGAAGAAAAAGAGGGTGGCAGATGGGCGGAGAAGAATGGCGGCCGGTGGTGGCCGACAGGCGGACGAGCGTGCAGATTGATGTATCTTTCCTGGAATCCTTAGTCGTGCGTAGCGAGCCACATGATGACATGAACAGTACCATTTTGGATGTAGAAAATAATATAGGTGAAAAAAACTGAAAGCATAAATTCACAGGAGGAAGCGTATTGTAACGGTGAACCCGAAGCATATTGTGACGGTAAACCCGGAGACTCAATCCGTACTTTATTATTATTATTATTATATATATATATATATATATATATATATATATATATATATATAGGGTCGCGCTATTCGTCACCCGGGGTGAAGAATACTTATTCTTCACCCCAGCCAGCCCCGTGCGCACGTCTAACCAGCCCCATGCGCCGGAGTAAGAAAACTTGCATGCAACGTAGGAGCCCCATGCGCCGGAGTAAGAAAACTTGCATGCAACGTAAGATTACAACAGTGCTCACCGTGCCCCCACCTAACCAGCTATTTGCACCGAAGTAAGGAATCCTTGCATGCAACGTAAAATTACTACATTACCAACCGCGCTTCGCGTGCATTTTGTGACACCGTAAGAAAACATGCATGAGCGATGTAAAAAAAGAAATTCCATGCTAGCCTGTGCGTGCGTGCCTCGAGTTCAGCAAATTGCTGGCCAACCTAAGAAAATTAGGAGTCCCAATGACAACCACCCATGAAGGGATATTTGCTGCTCGTGTAAGAAAATGGTAACCAGCGGAAGAAAAACAGGACTTGCGTTAAACCACAAATTGAACCAGCCAACATGAAAAAGATTGAGACCCGTTGTGAGAATTTGAGAGCTCACGTAAAAAGAATATCAGTAACACGCAGTATAATAATGAACTTTATCAACGCAATTATTTTATGTAAGATCTTCAACAAAGGTAGAAATTCTCGTATTTCTTATGTACATGTTCCTGAACACATAATGCATTTGTACTTTAATTAAGACGACCGATGTCTTGGCATGAGTAAATGTAAGAATTCATTTTTATCATGATACTTGACAATTGTAAAAAAATCATGATGCTTTACATCAAGAAGATGGAAGAAATACAGATTCGGAAAGCAAATAACTATGATTCATCTGTTTCTTCCAAGAAAGTACTTCCACTGACCACTTGGCTTTGTTTCCATGGGCTATTAGCTATTGTGTCCAGAAGATGGCATACCATCAAACCACGCATGAATTCACACCCAAAAAAGAAAGAAAACAATTCACACTGCAGCCACAATCTAGTGGACATCTAGCCAGATCAAGTGTTGTAGCCAGCTGAATCAAGATGGAGTCACTAAACAGGGATGCCTTAAAACTGGGACATAATGAGTTGGTATGTTTTGCTCATTTACCATCCACGACATCAAAAGCCTACAAGCGAAATAACCATGTTAAACTTACAAATCCTAAACTGACAATGATAAGAAGGGTTGGAAACATAAGGAAAGCAAGATCACATTATAAGTTTACCAACTACATTAATGGTATAGTCCACACAAAAAAACTACATTAACAGTAATATATTTCTAAGTCACATTAGACAAGGTAGCGATTCAATCAGCTCTAGAACAAATGTGTTAAGTATGAAAGTATTTTTCATAGTATTTGCATGTGCTACATTCTAATTTTTCTAGTGCAGGTGGCTCACTTCCCACCAAGACTAAATAGTAAGATAGATACTAAATATTCAGATCTAAATTTGTAGAGTGAGTAGCATGCCACAATAGGACATATAGAGTACATTAAATCTCAAGTATTTATGCTCGTTTCAAGAGTATGCCAAAACATAAGTTAAATCTTGGTAGTGAGTGAAGCAGACTATTGGAAAGTACAAATTCAATAAATAGGATTCTTCTGCTTTTAGTAATACATGGCTGGCATGAATTATATCTTCGTAGTGACTACTGCATCACATACTAAGAATAAAAAACTCAAAAATTCCATGTTGGATTTACCTTGACTGCTCAAATATGATGAGGGAACTTGGATTTTCAAAAAGAATTGCAAGTGAACTATAAAACACTAACATCGTTTAGCTCACAAAAACATAGATGAAAAACACTACACAACCTATACTATGAAAAGGTTCGGTGGATTCAGCATTTAGCTCACCTTGGGCCATACGAGGCTACAGTTTTGAGACAGGCCGTCAAAACGCAGGCTGGGACTGCACCATATGATCATTTTAAGAAGTATTTCTTTCTTATGAAGGCAGACAATCTTTAGGCTACAATTCATTTTACTATGTAGTAATAATAAAATCTAACTAGATAAAAGTATATTTCGCCATTTCAGGTTCTGGCACCTGCAAAGGTTAATGTAATTGAATGGCTATCTTAATAGCTAAAAAACTAAAATACAACAATCAATGAGCGACTCAATATAACATCACATTCATTCAGGATATAAGCATGCTTGTACAGAGATAACCAGATAGCTCCTCAAACCAAGTAGAACATCACTTAGTAGCCAGCCAATTGATTGTACTATATCTATAAGATAGTAGCCCTGAAACATCAATTCAGCTCTAAATTTTGCTCCAATTCTTAACAAAGTTATGTAAAGCGAATATTAAAAAAATGGAATTGTTGACAAGAAGATTATTTCCTTGACAACACCTAATTTCCTGGCAGAGAAATATCAAAAGAAAACACCATATGTGCACGTAATCTGACATATATCCAGCAGCCAATGTTTAATTTCTAGTTTAGTTAGATACTGAATGTAAGGTGAAACGTCCCATTATACAAGAGGATTAATGAACCAGGCAAATTAAAGAAGAAGAAAAGAAATTTCTCAAAATGCTTCTGAATAGTTTTTTTAGACTATCCTTGCTCAACAACTAAACACTGATGTTGACTTATTTAGTGAAGCTTGTAGCTTCTTTTTCAAGTGTATCTCTTCAGCAACTGAGCTCTTTTTCCTGCAGGCCATGATTATTTGTAACAAAACACGGGAGGGCTGCCCTTCCAACAATAGAAAAACATTATATCATACAAAAACTTGCCAAGAGCAAGCGCAAAAGAAAAAAACACTAAGCCAATTACTCCAAGAGGAAAAAACAACTACTCAAATAGTCAAACCTGTCCTCAACCAACACACCAGCTGCCTAATGGAAACAGCAGAACTGTGCATTGATCATTGCCAAACTAGAGTTAAAATTTATTACTTGGTCAAATAGAAAGAACAAAGAATAAGAGACTGGAAAGATTATACAATTTTTCGAGCTATCAAAAGACTTTATGTTTACAATGATCACAAATCATCAAATCAAAATGCCAAACTTCTTTAGTGTTTTCTTATTTCCCGAATACGCAAAACTCATGTTTACAATTATCACAAATCATCAAATCAAAATGCAGGAACAAACTTGTTTGTGTGAAAAAGAAAGAAACAATAAAATCACCGTGTTCTTCTTCACCAAATTCTTCCTCTTCCGTTAGGCAGATCCGTGCACAGTGCGTTAAGACGATACACATATTAGAAAATAAATACGATGTATTACAGAGACTGAGGAAGCTAGACATAAAGGAGAGGAGCACCTCCAGCCACGGCGTCTCCTCTTATGTCTCTCTCCCCCTCTTTGACATGCCATTTAGCCCCTGCCTATCAACAACCATCGGTCCCTGGAGATATGCTTGCTATCTTGCTTGTGGACACATCCATCCGTGTTCTTCTTGCACACTGCCACTGGGAGAGTTGACAGGGTCGTAAGAGGAGGGGCTATTGTATTTCACAAAAACTTACCTGTTCCACTCAGGCACTCAGACCATACAACATTGTCAGAAAATCATTAAGTGGTATAAAACTGCTATGGTACTACATACTGTTATGTTGCACCGGTAGCTATATAGATTGAAAAGTGGCACGCCTAGGGATGGCTCTAGCGATATAATTTCTACTGCAAAATTAATGACACAATAATCCTAGTTTTTATGTGAAAATTAATGATGACACACAAGCAGCTCAAAATTGATAGGGTTCCTACAAGTACGTGAGTTATTTAGTTCCAACTCCCACATGAGGTATATCTACTTTAAATCAAAACATAGATGATAGGAAAGACAAATGCAATGTAAGCAGAAATCAATCACATCACTGTAGCCCACAAATCATTTTTTTTTATCTCTAGAAGGAAATGTTAGCAGCACCTCCAGAATCATTATTAAGTACATAGTAACAGACTAATGATGTTTGGAGCAGCTAATAGATACAGTAAGTATGGCCTTCAGTGATAGAGCAAAAACTTTTCTGAATAATAGATGTATATTTGCATATGGTGCATCTGATGAAACAAAAGTACAACCAAACAGTAATCTTGAAATAACAATCTGCAAGCTTTGAAAATTAGAAATGAAAATGAAAATTATTGGGGCAGGCAAGATTCTACTACATGTACGACTGCTACGAACTAGATTGGGACTGAAGCAAATGAAAATTATTGGGGCAGGCAAGTATGGCTACATAGTAGTACATACCCATGTAACATACCTGATGACAGAATGATTAGTAGTAGAGCTCGAGGACGCTGGTTGTGGTTGCCTCCCGCTTGCCGGTCACGTTGTTAGCCACTCGGGTCCCTTCAACACCACCATCCGGAGAACCCAGATCCATCAGACATTAGTCCAATTGGGAGCTCGAGGGGCACCTGAGCGAGCAGATTGGGGTCTGTCCCGACTGATTTAGCGGCATGCAACTGAATATGGAAGGATGGATCTGGGGACGAGGAGGACGGATCCGAGGAGGCCGTGCTCGAGGAAGCTGTCAACCATGACGGCGGCACATCTCACCAGCGGGGCACACCAGGCCGCCCCAATCGCCCAGCGACCACCCCAGTGTCGACACCACGCCGCCGAGCAGCACGGCGCTCCGCGAGCAAAATCTCGCCGTGCCAAATCACGGAGCACGACGCCGCCGTATCCCCGCATGTTGTTCGCCGTCGATAATCTCGAACCGTTGGCAACCTTTTTTTAACTCAAGAAAAGAAAAGGACGTGGATGGAAGGTGGACGGGAACGTGGGCACATAAACGTAAAATTAGATAGATACCGGTGTAATTTTACAGCCTGGACGCTGGCTGGTGCGGCTTAGTGCGTGGCCTCCGGCTCGGTAGATGGACTAGGGTGAGAAATAAGTAATTCCTCACTCAGGGTGTCTAATAGAGTATCTATATATATATATATATATATATATATATATATATATATATATATATATATATATATATATATATATATATAGCAAAAAACCCGTGCGTTGCAACGGAGACATAAATATTTTGTAGTTCAATACTAATTATATGTGAGATTTATGTTAACCTGCAGAATGTCAGAAATTATAGAATAATGACGCCTACAAATAACAATGCACTAGGAGAAACAAAATCACCTTTTTAAGTAAAAAACCCTGAGCCAACATTCAAGTAATTTAGGTGCTGAGCTTTGTGCATAGTACTCCCTCCGTAAAAAATAAATACAAGAATGCTTAGGTTTTTAATAGTAGTGATCTAAACGCTCTTATATTTTTTACAGAAGGAGTACTATGCTACATTACACGGTGGTGATGATACAAGCAGGAGAAAATTGAGTATTATGAAGTGAATCTACCAAACAGCCCTGACTACTAACGATCAATCTAGATATTTATGTGACCTTCTAAATCAAGGCCCTTAAGTTTCTTTTGATGCTGGCCTTACTTCATGTAAAGGGATATCAGATTGTTCATTGATGCCAAGCTCGTCCATCTTGTGATAAAGGTGTGCTGCTTTCTCTTCTTTTTTAGATGAGCAATAACAGTTCAGAAGTGCACCATAGGTTCGATGGTTTTTGGCCATCAAATTATTTTTCAGCTACCTCATTGACATGTATCTTTGTAATGAGGTCCAAACGTTTTCCACGGTCAGTGTACGACATGTTAGCGTCCGAGAGGACCAAGTTAGCTACAAACAAAATTCATTGTACTACATGAAGAATAAAGCATGAGAGACTGGATATCTCTGTTGTCAGTTTGGTTCACACCTCCGGCCATATTGGTCAACTGAAATACACTCCAGCCTTAGCTTGCTACTCAATTGAGATTATGAGCACTGTACTGAGCCTAAGATAAAGAAGGAACCTTGAACAGAGTTTGCTTTCAAGACATCGGGATAACAAAAAGCTCAATCCACTTAGTATAGCCGAGTAACACTCAAGGTTATGTCAGCTACAGTATTAGCAAACTAAAGTCTGAATCATCAATGTCAATTGAAGATCACATTTGTTCGCATTCCAAAGTCAGGGTGCATCAAATCAGTATAAAAAGAATCCAATGCATCCTTGCAAATCTCTAGTGCATAATCACAAGTGAAAAAGGACAAACTATTTAGTAACACAAGGGTGGTGCAAACTCAAGTCTGAATCATTATCAATGGTAATTGAATCGAACTCATCTCTGCTTCTGATCCTCTGCTGCCGCCCCTGACCTGCCGATTCTGCTCTCTGCTGCTGCCCTCGGCTGCTGTACCTCTCCTTCTCCAATGAGCTGCTGCTCCTATTCTTCTCTGAACCCAAACTGTTGCTGCTTCGCTTCCTCTCTAAACCTCATAACAAAATTTAGAAAGCTTAGAGTGCACCATAGCAAAAATGCAGGTCTCGACATAGGGTAATAAAATTCTGATCTTGGGATCTTTAGATGAAGTACCTGCGATCAATTCCATGCGTGCAACACTCCAACTACTAAAAGAGTCAGGTTCGAAGCTAGAGCCTCTTGGTAAGAGCTGAGGGATTCTACACCAACCAAACAACAAAGCACAAGAAGACCATGATGTATCAAGTCCTAGAAAATTGAGTATTAGTTGCATTTTTACTCAAAAACATTTTCAACTACTATTAGATGCTCCAATCTATATGCGCATGTCTAAAAATTCTAGGCTGCAAAACCAAAGAAAACGGGAAAGATCAAGACACAATTGTTCCATTGCATGAGAAGGTAAGCTGATGTTTACAACATTCTATATATCTTATATCTTTGTGAGACCCACGGACTCAGTGCAGAAAACTCTTCTAATGGATATATTTATATTATTGTTGCTAATGTCGGTCCTTTCAGCCTCGAATTACTGCTCCAGTTTAGACAGGAAGCCCCATTGTTCAATATAGATGGCAGTTTATATGTGTTTTTTAAAGCAAGAGCACCACCTCATGCTATGGAAACCTAAAGAGTAGACAACAAAAATGCCCATTTACATAATCTAACAAACTTTAAGCTAGTAGTCCTGTGACCACAAGTTTATTACTATGGACATTCGCATTTGTCTACTTGTAGTAATCATATAATGGGCAAGCACAAATTCCAGTATATAGGATAGCATACGTACACATAAATGTAGACCAAATTTCATCGGCTAGAATTGTGAACCGAATCAATTAGAAGAATACAAACGGACCATATCCCCACAGAATAAGAGATGGCCAACTGCTCATCATACAATATGATGATCAGAAGTGTGGAACAATTCACACGACAATATAGACGGCAACCATCACAGCCAGCTCGTAGTACATGTTATATGTAGAAGGAATCTGAAGTGCTCTGTCTTAGCAAATGTCCAGTAGAAGATGTTGTCTTTCCCACACAGGAAAAGTCAGTGGTATCAACTAACTGAAAGCTTATCATCAGAAACAATAGATAATATCCTGAGACAACTTTACAGTAGCATATATCTGATCCTTGGATCTAAGTACACCTATGAATCGAAAAAGCAGAGACCGACAGAAAAATTACTAAAGGGTAACAGATGCAACCACCTCTCGCATTCATTCTCAAACTCTCCATTAGCACCTGCCCCTGGACCTGAACTAACCCCAAATCAGCACAAGGAAAAATCAAGTTGGGTGCGAGTCCAGACCAGTGATGATCGGTGCCGTTCCAGCAAGATAGAGAGGGATACCAGAGGGAGGGAAAGAAAGAGAGGAGAGTGTCTGCACATCGGCGGCGTACTGGAAGACCTCGTCGGCGGTCAAGTGAGTAGAGGATTACCTCTTGACGCATCGGATCAGCTTGGAGTTGACGACAATGATGCGCTCCCTGCTGAGGATCGTTGAGGAGACACCAAGAGTGGGACGAAGAGGCTGAGGACACGGGTGGACAGCTCGCAGCTGTACATCTTGGTGGCATTGTCGACCTCGAGCGTCTGCACGGAGGCTGTGGAGGCCTTCACACGGATCCAGCTGCGCTCGACGCCCCGCGCGGATCTGCCGCCGCCGCACTTCTTGAGGTTAGGAACGTCGAGGATGCACCTACAGGGGGGGGGCGAGGACGCTGGAAGTGGAGGAGAGGCCGAGAGGGCCGCAAGCGGAGGGGAGAGCCGGACGGCCGACGAGCTCGCCGACGAGCGCCCAGCCGAAGCTGTCCCACCTTCCATCTCTCTGCCACTGGATAAGATGAACAGAAGAGCGTGGGCGGAATTCTGACACAATACAAGGGTTAATTTGCAAAATCGAATCGTTTTTTTCCAGATCCACTTAAATAAGGACCGCGGGTTCTATTTTCGAAAAGCAAAGGGACTTTTTTATATAAACGCCGCGACGGTGAATCCGAAACCCAATCCGCGTTGCAACGGGGGAGAAGAAATCACATGTCGTTAGCCCAATAAGTATGAGCTGTGACCCATAGATCCATGTCATTATTTTAACACGGAGACCCATCTGTGTTGCCGCTTATTTTTCTTCTGGCCCTTGCCCATAGTGGTCGTGGTGTCCACCCAATCACAATTCATCTGGACATGGTCAATCCCAAGCTCGGCCACCACATGCCCCGCTCACCCTGCTCCTCCATGTTTGACAAGTCTTGGAAAGTTTTTAGAGGGATGACTGCATTTACCACATGCCAACATAGAACAACAGCCAAAAGCTTTTCACATGATGAAGAAATGACGTGAACAAACCATGCATATTATTTTCCCTTTCTATAGAAACTCACATTGCACTTGTCATAGTAAAAGCAAAAAGGGACATACATAAAACCAACGGCTAGCAAATAAAATACTTACATGGTTTCAATGAAAAATCATCATATGTAGAATCAAAGAAAGTTGAACTATCATATAAAGTAAATGAGCCCGTGTGTTGCAACGGGCATACATATTTATGGTCCAGTACCAATTTTGCGTAACATATATCTTGAAGATGCATATTTTATGGTTCAATACCAATTTTGTGTGTCAGATGTTTTTATTAGGACTCTTATGTACATTAGGCATCATTCTCGACCTTTTTTTACTGTTGAGTTACTCCTTCCTCCACCCCACATCTCCGTCTCTCTGAGTTATGCGCCATCGACTATATAGCTTATGAGATAGCTTGAGCCACTACTTTCAAAAGAAAATGTGAGAACCTCTTTGATGGGAACTCATTTACAACAATCCACTGACCCTTTAGAAATGTAAATATTTCCTCCTACCCGGTGTAGAGTATGCAAAGTTCACACATGAAAAAATGGGTTTCTGCGTAAAAATATCAAATATATAACCCAAACATTGACGTAATCACGTGCACGAAATAACCATACAATAGAGAGGGGTTGATCGATTGTCTCTTCAACTAATAATTGAGGGAAATTAGATGGCAGAGAAATACATTCCCAAACTATGATTTTAGGCATTGAATTATATTATTGTTCATAAGATAAAAGAACACGTTACGTGATAATGAAAAATCACAATAAATTGATTCATATTCAGCTGCACACTTGTGTGTCTGTACAACATAGCTTAAGAAAAGTTGGAAGAGCTCAATGTGACTAAACATGCTAGACATGGATTGGCATGGTGACTGAAGGAGCAATCTCCACTGATCCGAATACAACACCAACAAATGTCCCCATGTATTGCCAGTACTGGTGTGATAGCAGAGACCTCAAAGTGCTCTTGTTTACTGTAGCAAGTGAGGAGATTAGCAAAACAGAGGGAGAACAACTCTATAATCTTATATTGAAATAACCGGTAAAAGTTTCCAGACCACAAAATTCAGATACAGGACACTGAGTAGATGAATACCCTAAAAGCTGACCATGGATTATAGTGAACAGTTAGCTCCTTGAAGTGCAGCTCCTGCTCAGTTTAGCAACTGACCATGGATTGAGCAAATTTTTTATCCTTTTTAATCTGCTTTAGCTTACCATTTGTAATGAAGATAGTTCTTTGGAATTTAACACTACATGGAAACTAAACTGAGCGAGACTTTGTCTCTAAAGCAGACCTGATGCCTTGAGCTCTGGAATGGTACTGCATAAATGTAGACGCAAATGTCAGGCATAAACTGGTTAGTCTTTCATCAAGCAATAATTGATAAAATCAGGCCATTTGCAAGTTGAAAACATACATGCAGAGCCGCACAAGCAGAAGCCCCATCGCCCAATCTACCAGCTTCCGTTTCACCTAGATCGGATTGGCTTCCACGTAGATCGCATTTTACTGAATAATCCCCACGAAATCAAATGAACCGTGGACCCTCGCCGACTCTTTGGCCGTCAACGCCGGCAGCTTGGAACAACATGTACACTTGTTCTTAAGTGCATATTGTACATCAGATACACCTATTTCTTCATATTGATTTTTCTAAACAGAGGTAAGAGTTTGACCTGAAAATTAGACTGTATCTCAATCTGTCATATGCATAACATCACACAGGTTGTTGGCAGGTGCTCGTGAACAGGGTTCACGGTTTACAAAATATGGATTGTTAGTGAAAAGTGAAAACTGAAAGCACTAAAGAAAGAATCAAGAAAGTAGTTTGGCCGTTGAAAATCCATGTAAGTAGATGAGATGGGCGGGGGTGCATTGCTAGCAGCTAGTTCAGAGTCGTCGCTGCTTCTTGCTGCCTCCTACTGGATGCAAGTCACCGCTCATGCGGTCCTGCCGGTATCCATCCATCCGGCGGCCAAGCAGGCGTGGGTTGCAGCCAAGGCGGCGTGGTCAACGAAGCCATTAAGAACACGACTATGGATGAGCGCTGGCGGGCGCAGGCGACGGTGAAGAGGAACGTGACCGTGGGAACGCCGGCACGGGCGGCGGTGGTGCGGATCCAGCCGTCCGAACGCAGGTGGCGGGCGATGCTGCTCCATCCATAGAGGTATTCGTCGGAGATTTAAAGAACCCCCGATGCAAAGGGGTGGTTCCAGACTACGGAGGGGCGGTGGCCAGCGGTGGCGGCAGAGGGGCGGGGTCGGCGCACGACGGAGGGGTGAAGACCGACGGTTGCCGCCGGTGGCGGCGCGCGGAGGAGGGGCGGGGGCCGGCTGCAGCGGCGTGTGGCAGGGGTCGGCGCCACGCTGCAACGTGGAGATGCGCTCGAGAAGGAGATGGGAGGTATTAGGCATCCTCAATTAGTATCACCTCGTTTATATTAGGATTTTGTCTATACGAATTGTAAAAGCGTATTACGACTGGCCGAAAGCGTATTGTAATAGTGAACCCGACAAAGTCAATCTGTGCTTTATTATTACTAGCAAAAAATGCCCGTGCATTGCAACGGGAGAATGCAAGGTGCGAGAATCAAGCTTAGTGACATAGATATTGTAGTGGTGGAATACTTATCATTTAAAAAAATTACCATTAAATCACTCTTGTTTCTTAATTACAATATATCATGAATCATATTTGTTCTCCTCCATAGCTCACAAATAATTGGTTCAAAAAATTAGCCATTATGTAGTTTGGGAAATCAGCCAAAAAATTAATAGTACTTCTGAAATTATGTATAAACAAAACTTGCGCCCTGGTTAACCTGTTTGCTATCACAAATTATTTTTCAGTGTAAGATTATACAAACAACAATAGATGTTCCAGCCATTTCTCAACACATATGAGAGTAGAGGCCAAGTATACACTGATAAAGAATGAGAATATCAGTCTTATGTATGGCTGGACGGATATTACCTGCAAAAATTCCTCACAAATAAACATATCTTCTTTGCTCAACGCAGCTTCACCAATCAAACCTGAATAATTTTGTAAAAAAAACAATCATTGACTTCACATGGAATGAAACTTCATACACACATGAAATGTTGCCTAAAACTGCTAGAACAAACATGTTCAACTGATTTGTTTTCGGCACTGGATCAACTCATAATCTTACTTATAGACTGACATGTATGATTCTTATAAACTGAAATGTGTGTTTAGAGCAGATAAAAAAGAATGCACAGGGACTGCCAGTTGCATAAATATAATTGATGGTTATATATGAAACATCTACAATTTTAAGAATCAAACATGATCTAAGGAATTGACACACATCTGCAAGTATCTAATAATAAAATTCATATGAAAGATAACCTCTATTGATTCAAATATTGCAAGTTCCATCCCTTTGTTTTAATAAAACGGCCACTCAGTCCAGCACATCCCCTTTGTCGAAAATTAACACACCTACAACATGCATGTTTGTGTATAACCTATCTGCAAGCAATATCTTTTTTGAGGATTACATCAAGACTTACGCCGACATCAAGGCTGCATCGTGTTCCTTTCGGAGCAGATCATATAGTTGGTCCCGGACACCATCCGGCCTCGGCAGTTCTGCATGCACCCACCTACCTATCTGAAGCAATTTTTGTATCATCTCTGGTACTCCATGCGCATAGTTGGCGTGATTATAGCATTGTAGGCAGAAAAGGCATCCGTCTGTAATCTGAATCTTCACTAAACTTTTCAGGTTTGACCATCCAGGAGATCGATCACACAAAATTTGACAGCTCAAACTTTTACCCTTACCGGTCTACCATCAACCATGGAAAATCCACCACATACTTGGCTTCACATTGAGACAGTTCACCACCTTCATCTCACACGACTTGTCACACTGCATATCCACGAACCAATCCAGTTAATGTTTGACGGCTGAAAAAAAATTCAGAGTAAATCAGCGGATGCATGAATAAATCGATCAGTGTGTTGCAACGGGAGAAAAAAGAAACATCAGACACATGCCACCAAGCTCTAGGACCTCCGCCTCCGACATGGCAATCAAGCATACTCGGCGCCCATGCACTGGGCCGCATGATGATCTTGTACCCTTCGGCCCAACCGGCGATGTCGGCGGCAAGTCAAGGCAGCAACGATTGACAAGTGCTGGCGACCTGCTTAGGATGGATAAAAGAAAGGCCGAAGAGGGAGGCTTGTATCTATCAAGCATAAATATTTACAATAAAATCGATCTGATCTGTACCAAGTTGAGCAGGATTGTCGTATAGCTTCCTCTCATATAGCATCTACATAAGAAAATCCAGCACACAAATATATAAATATGTTTTCAAACATAGTGAGGATCGACAGATGGTCTTGAAGAATTCTGACAATGTAAACCGTAATAGGCTTGAATCTCCACCACACATGTAATTTTATCAAATTGACAAGGAAAGTTATAGGAATTGTAGCCTCAAAAATGGTTCCATCTACATCATGCTATGTATTCCTGTTTGAGATCTTTTATAGAATCAATAAAATATGATGACATTAGGGATCAAAGATCAAAGATCGACTAAGAAACTCAAGGATTAGGGAATCATACTTACCTTGTTAGGAATGACACTGATGGAATTAGTGAACTGATGTGTCGTGCTCAGGCCAATGGATCCGTGCGTCCTTGATACACACATGTACGTACATGAAGGTTGCTGGGTTGAAACTTGAAAGGAGATTGATTCATCTGTCGGCCGGACATACACAAACACGATTTTGTTCTGTATCTTCAACACAAGCACCCCTGTGTTTGTGTTCTGTTATTTCTCTGCACCGTCCTCATCACCTCGGCATTCCAATCTAGCACCTCCGTCCACGCCACCCCGGCGACGTCGCCCCGGCGGCCCGGCCTGCCCGCCTGCACTGCACAACTTCTCTGCGAGCTTCCGTCTCTGTGTTTGCTGCGTCAGCCCCAACATGCCACAGCAACTATCTCACGATATGGGAAAAATCTGGAGGGGAGAGGCAATAAAAAAATCAATTGGGTTCTTGCTTTTCCAATTAATTTTCATGTCGTTGATGTGGATGAAGACGTTGTGGTGGGAAGCTGGACAGCTACACATGTCGGAGCAGCGCATGCTCAATCGCCATATCACAGGCCTCGGCCGCCATGGTCCACTGGTTCCTTAGCGACGCTGCCCCCAGTCACCCGTGAGCTGATTCTGCGCGCGCGCGACCCAGCAGGCGGACGACTGCTAGCTGTCAACGCGGGCGAGCATCTTCTCCCGCAACGAACTCGAGGCGGCCATGGCCAATCTTGTGCGGCGTGGGGAAACGACAGCCGATGGCGGCAGCTCCTCTGCATGGACGCGGACGGCGGCGGCCAGATGGAGGCGGCCTCCCTCCTCCCGCGCGAGCACCATGGCCGCCTTGTCGTCCGTAGCCATCTCCACCGCCGGGCACGTGGGCAGCCGATGGAGACGGGGAACCTCAGCAACGGGAATTGACCTCGTAGGGACCGGGGGGGAGGGGCGCTCCTTGGCAGCGGCGGTGGCGTCTAGGAGGTTGACGCGGTGGGAAACATCGGCGGCGTAGGGAGGCCGGGTCGTCCGAATTGGGGAACAAGGGTTGGGTCGGGCAGCACTTTCTTTTTCGATTTTTTTAATGTCTTTTTTCAGATGTTTAGCGAATCGTTTCTTCCACCCATCGATGGAAGTGGTGGGTAATTATTTGTCACTTTATTAAGGGAAAAGTGACGGTGAACCCGCAGAAGGAAGAGATATAGGGAAAGATTAATAATATGGTTGCATGCATCTTCTAGATGCAGAGGTCGGGGGTACATTCTCCTTTTCTAGAAAAAAATAATATGAACATGATAGTTCAGTCCGGCCAAAAATAAGTGCAAGAACCACTGGAATTCAAGGTGCCAATATACGTAAGTGAATAATCTAATTAATCTCATCCCTTCTGCTTAAAAGAACATACTCCCTTTGTAAACTAGTATTAGAGCGTTTAGTGAGAGCGGACGTTTGGCTCCCGGGAGACATGGAGGCCTTTTTTGAAAACAAATCAAAATTCAAACTTTTCAGTTTCAAAAAAATCTGAGAAAAATTGTGCAAGTAAACAGGTATGTTATGTCTATGTGTGTAAAATTTCAGAATGAAAAACGCTGAAATGTGACCTGTACAAAAAAAGACAAGTTCATGGTCTGGGAGGATGAATAGTATCATGTGTTAAAAAGTCCCAAATTTGTCTTTTTTGCACAGCCCTCATTTCAACTTATTTTGCCCTGAAAATTTACACACATGTGTCTTATGCCTTCATGTATATGTGTGCTTTTTTTCAGAATTTTTCAAAATGTGGAAAATATGAATTTGATAAAATTCAAAAAAATTCAAAACCGATCTCCATGAAGCTCGGCCTCCTACGACAATATTCGGTGTTTAGATTATTACTTTAGTATTCTAAACGTTTTTATATTAGTTTACGACGGGAGTACTTATTACTGGATGTGAGCAGAGCGGCAGGTCGTGTGGAGCAGGCCGGTGGCACCTGTGATCTCCTCTCTTTCTCTCTTCAACTCCCTATATTGAGCCGGTGTCCTTTATTTGCTGATGTAGGGGCGTGAAGGCGGCAGCATACATGGTGATTCTCTGCTGCAACAACTTGCAGTGCAAGGTCTTTGCCGGGGAATATTCAGGGCATGTGTGAACAATTGCTTTTGCTTGCCCTTGAACTATTAGATAAGCACACACTGCCAAAATATTTTGAAGGAGTACTCTTGTATAAGAGCTGCAACTAACAAGACCTTCGGATGTACTTTTTTCATCCAAAGTTCTACTGATTTTTTTTGCGAGTGCCAAAGGTATACTAGATTTTCCTTTTTTACTTTCACATCTTCAAATCAGTTGCTTGTGAATTGATGCGTATGGTGTGGCATGACTCAGTGATGCACTTCAGTGCACTGTTGGTATTATAACCACTAGAAATATAGCTATGCCAATATAGTTGAAATGGGAATTGAAAGATTGGGCGTTGCTTTGTGTCATAGTTGAAAAAGGAAAAAAGAAAATGATAGTTGATTGTGTACTCATTTGAGAAATTGTGATATCGCTTCTCTTATTGCGCTTCTGTAGCACAATGCGAAAACTATGCTAAACAAATCGCAGTGATTACATATAAAATATTTATGTAACGTTGCAACGCACGGATAATTACCTAGTCTCTAAAAAGACTTATATTTAGGAACGCAGGAAGTAAAATTAATGCATCTGGTTTCTTCAAAGAAAGAAAGAAAGAGGCTCATTAGTTTGTGGAACCTAGTTTGATTTTTCAGCAATCAAAACTATTATGAAACAGGCAAATCATTGGGAGATACCCTTCGGCTCTCGGGTAAATATACACCTATATGGGAAAAACTAGTAATTATGAAGAAGTCAAACTTTTTGTAAAATAAACTTGACCTTCTTTTGTACTTCCTCTGTAATCTAATATAAGAGCGTTTACATCAGTAAAGTAGTTATCTAAATGTTCTTATATTAGTTTACGGAGGGAGTACTTGTATAAAAAAATCATCGAAAGAAAAATGCCATTGACTTCAGGGAAAAACTTCCAAAGACTTGGTGTGAATACAATAACTTGTATACAATGTTGAACTTTTTTTTCACCAAGAACACCATGGAAATTATTTCTTGGACAAACTTTTTATACGAGTACAACATAAGTTCAAGTTCATTCAAAAATCCTTTTGGAGGTTTTTTGGTTTTTTAATTACCTTTTTTTATTTAGGGTGTATATACACCGAAGAGCCAAACCATGTGCTTGTCCGCAGATCATTACTCAAAGGTACCCAAAAGCAAGGCAGTGAGTGTGCATTAATTTGAACTCGATGTGTGCTTGCGCCAGACATAACTCTCCACTGCCGAGGATAATCAACAATCCACCAAATAACCAAGTGCATTCTGAACTAGCACGTGCATGTCGTGACTAGCCACCACTAGTAGAAAAAGGGGCTAATCTGAGACACATTAGTGCCGGTTTGATTTTGAGCCGGCACTAATGTGTCCATTAGTGCCGGTTCCAACGGCTAGGCGGGCGGACATCATTAGTACCGGTTCGTGGGCAACAATTAGTACCAGTTCATGCCACGAACCGGTACTAATGATGCTGTGTCAGGCCGTGGGCCCCATGAACTCCTTTAGTACTGGTTCATGTCATGAACCGGTACTAGAGTTTCTTATTAAGATGTTTTTTAGTCCCACCTTGCTAGGAGAGAGGCAGTAGGAGCTGTTTATAAGCCGTAAGTGCAGAGACGATGGAGAGGCGCAATGCTCACCTGCAGCTTGCTTAGCTTCAAGCCTTTCGGAATAGAATAGATTGCACGGAGCTGTGTGCAGTGTAGTCTACCCTATTCTAAAAGGCTTGAAGCTAACTAACGAGCATTGCGCCTTTTTTTTATTTTTAATAACTTATTAGAACTCCGGACTTCTTGTGTTACGGCAAAAACTGGATGCACTTCGTGTACAAACTGGACAATATCTTTCGAAGTATCAAGGCCGGTTTCGAACGAAAACTCATCTGTTACACCGGCACTTCATTTTTTAAATTTATTACAAAGGAAGAGGAGGAAGAAGAAGAGGAAGAAGAAGAGGAAGAAGAAGAAGAGGAAGAAGAGGAGGAAGAAGAAGAAGAAGAAGAGGAAGAAGAAGACGACGAAGAAGAAGAAAATAAAGCAGAAAAGAAAAAAATATAAAAAAATTAAGCAGAAAAGAAAAAACTATATAAAAAAATTACTCAAAAATAAATAGAAGAAAATAAATAATGCAGAAAAGAAAAAAAATATATATAAAGCAAAAAATATTCACAAAGAAACTAAATACAACAAAAAAACTACTCAGAAATAAATAGAAGAAAAAAATAAAGCAGAAAAGAAAAAACTATATAAAAAAATTACTCAAAAATAAATAGAAGAAAATAAATAATGCAGAAAAGAAAAAATATATAAAGCAAAAATATTCACAAAGAAACTAAATACAGCAAAAAAACTACTCAGAAATAAATAGAAGAAAAAAATAAAGCAGAAAAGAAAAAACTATATAAAAAATTACTCAAAAATAAATAGAAGAAAATAAATAATGCAGGAAAAAAATTATAAAAAAATGTTGGGGCGCTGTCCAGTGGGCCTGCCAGACCTAGGGTGTGCAAATACAAGCCCAGAAGGGCCAGCAGGCTCACAGGGCAGCGCACCCTAGTTAGGCCCAGAAGTCTGCTATATAAAGGAGTTCGAAAGGGCAGCCGCGGCTGGGTTTATAAATCAGTGCGGCTGCCCTTCGCTCGGCGAGGTGGGAATAAAAGTAGCGCACTGCGGTGGCAGCGCACGGCCTTTAGTACCGGTTGGTGGCTCCAACCGGTACTAATGTGTTGCCCTTTAGTACCGGTTGGAGCCACCAACCGGTACTAAAGGCCCTCGTTTCCCGTCGCTTGGGCTGACCAAAATTGGCCTTTAGTACCGGTTGGTGGCTCCAACCGGTACTAAAGACCCCTCCTATATATATGTCATTTACGAAAATTCAGTTATCGTCGCCACTTCGTTCCACTTCTCGCGCGAGACATCTCGATCTCCGACGACGACACCGACGCCGCCGCGCCGCCGTGCCGTCGCCCCCCGCCGCACGTCGTCGCCGTCCCCGCCGCCCTCGCCGCCCCCGCCGCCCGTAGTCGTCGTCGTCGCGCGCCCCCGCCGCCCGT
>NC_041389.1:646877365-646877927 GCF_002162155.2 Triticum dicoccoides
CCCGGCCGCCGCCGCCCGTCTCGTCGCCCTCCCCGGCCCCCGCCGCCAGTACGCGCCCGGCCCGCTCCATACACACACACGCATACACACACACATACACACACACACACACACTACACACATACACACACACACGCACACACACTACACGTACACTACACATGTACGTACACACATACACACACTACACACACACATATTTTTTTACTTATTTTATGTTTTCTAATGTTTAGATGAATTAGAACTATCTAGTTTATTTTTAAAATGTTAGAAATGTTAATGTTAGATGAATTAGAACTAGCTTATTTTTAGTAAGAAAATTTATGTATATGAGATTAGTTGAACTAGTTGAATATATAGAACTAGTTTATTTTTAGTAAATGTTTAGTTGAAAAAGTTGAATTAATATATAGATCAAACTAGTTTATTTTTAGTAAATGCTTAGTTGAACTAATTGAATTAATATAACTAGTTTATTTTTAGTAAATGTTTAGTTGAACTAGTTGAATTAATATATAGAACTAGTTTATTTTTAGTAAATGCTTAGTTGAACTAATTGAAT
>NC_041389.1:646878222-646920989 GCF_002162155.2 Triticum dicoccoides
AATTAAATTAATATAACTAGTTTATTTTTAGTAAATGCTTAGTTGAACTAGTTGAATTAATATATAGATCAAACTAGTTTATTTTTAGTAAATGCTTAGTTGAACTAGTTGAATTAATATATAGATCGAACTAGTTTATTTTTAGTAAATGCTTAGTTGAACTAGTTGAATTAATATATAGATCGAACTAGTTTATTTTTAGTAAATGCTTAGTTGAACTAATTGAATTAATATAACTAGTTTATTTTTAGTAAATGCTTAGTTGAATTAATTGAATTAGTAAGTGTTTAATGTTTCGCCTAATATGAACATAGGAAATGTCGTCTGGCGACAAAAAAATTTCATTATGTGCGAATACTGTGAAGACCAGTGCGGCCAGTACGACAGAAATTTCCTTGTTGATGATAGGCGATTCAGCATCAAGCTGGATGAGACCTTCGAATTCGATACAGTAAGTCACAACGACAAGTCTGTTTTCGTAATTAAGCATGACTTATATATGCTTCATTTGCCTGACTTATAATTTTTAATTTTCACTATTCTACTAGCGCATCCCCTGTCATGCAAGAATTTTTGTCTTGGATAAGATATGTTTCAATGATATGGAAACTATGAAGGTAAAGACAGTTTACCTGAAAACTGAGCATGGTTATACTTTCAACATCAAAGTATACAATGCACACACGTACACCTATTTTAAATGCAAAACTTGGCAAGCACTATGCAAGGCTTATGCATTTGAGCCTGGTATGGTTATCAACTTTGAAATTCGTCCGAAAGATGATATTGAGGGTAATAGAGACATATGGGTCGATGTGCAGACGCCTCCAGTTCTACCATTATGTGAGTTCTTCTCAACTATATTTTTGTCTTTGATATTGCTTATTCAAAAATAATTGACAACTAATTTCTATTGACAGCTTATCTCCATTCAACCAAACATGTCCGACGCTTGATAGACATGACCTACTACTGTCCCGGAGCTGAACTAAACTGCGAGGAGATAAATCATTATGTTTCATGGCTTGAGGATTTTCATACTGTCAAGACAAATTTTCTTCCTGCACTTAGAAATGTTAGTACTCAAAACATGCGACTAATAGTGATGGTATTGAACTACGGTCACATCTATTTAGGAATGATGGTAAGATATTTACTATTTGTCCTCAGTGCATATTTTGCATACATAATTTTTTTCTAAACTTTCATTGCTAATTAAGTATATTAATTAAGTACTATACGATGTTCTTCAACAGGGACTCCCGATGACAGTTGTGCCTCAGGGGACCGAGACTAAAGGTCGCATGTCAATTGTTAGCTTACGGCCAAGATATCCTGCATTGCACATGAATGCATTCAGGATTTTTAGAAGCGATGAATGCTTAATAGTGAAAGATTGGAGGAAAATTGTTAACGATCGCGGAGAAGTACTAGGGGGCAGCAATGAGAAGCGCAGCCCACGATTAGGAGACAGGTTCATCTGCATGCTCCAGTATGATCAATCAGGAGAGCTATACATGTTCTATGCTATTTTACCAGAGAGAGAGTAGCTAGCAGGAGTGATTTAGCTAGTTCATGCTGCTCTTAGTACTTGTCTTTTCATGTCCGTGTTCTTCGTTCTGAACTTAAGTGTTTTGCTTTTGTGGTGTTATATATGAACGCTTATAATATCATGACAATCATGTTGAACTCGTTAATATTTTTGCTTCTGGTACAAGTGAATGTTTCTTCTTTAAGCTAGTAGTGCTGGTGGTGATTAGATAGCTAGCGGTAATGCATGACTATGATGATTAATATGATGATGATGATGAGTTATTATATCATTTAGTGAAAGAAACCGCAGATTAGTTTCAGCTGGATGGATCCTACCTAAGTGATCAAGTATATGCCATATCCGTATATATTATACTTGATCAAGTATAATATGGATATGGCATATACTTTGATCACTTAGCTAGCTAGTAGCTAGATATCCAATGCATCCAGTCGAAACTAATCCGCGGTACTTTCATCTAATGATTTAACAACTCATTATAATGTAAAACAATCATTAAATTAAATTGAAAACACAAAATTAAAGAAAAATAAAAAAATCCAAACATTTAGTACCGGTTGGTGTTACCTAATGCCCTACACGCACGCAGGTCTGGCTCGTGCCACGTGATGACACTTTAGCGCCGGTTCGTGACGAACCGGTACTAAGGGGGGGAGGGGGGCTTTAGTCCCCATTCTTTAGTGTCGGCTGGTGAACCGGCACTATAAGGCCGGTTCTGTACTAGTGAACCGTATGTAGTAACACGTATTGGTTACAGTGAATATATAGCGCGGTCGAGCTCTCAGGCTTGTCAGCCCCAGTTACTTCCTCTATGGACGATGGTTGATCATCAACCAGTATTAGAACACCTAGAGGTCACAAGGCAACCGGCCGGTGAGCGCCATGGGAGTAGGAAGTATCGGGAAAAACACTCAAGCTTTGTCGCTTGCCTATACTTACTACGATGTTTTCATTCGATCCGTGTCTGGAAGGAAACGTTGGTGCACCCCTATTGGTCCACGCAGAGCTTCCATTGGCCAATGCCCCATGGCATCGACTGGTTCACAGGATGGTGCTCGGACTAGGATCTCTTCTTCATTGAGTGATGATAGTGGCCCCTGATTGCTACCCTTCATCAGTTTGCTTACTGTGTAGCTGGCTGTTACGGGTAGCCTAACGGTCCTTATATTAGATCGTCCGTACATAGACACAAAATTGATCGAGTCCAGTACTAGGCAGAGCTCTGTTACGGGTAGCCTAACGGTCCTTATATTAGACCGTCCGTACATAGACACAAAATTGATCGAGTCCAGTACTAGGCAGAGCTCTGGCAAGTAAATTGCCAAAAAGGCACCACAATTGCGTCACTCGGTACCAAAAAAACTGTTTTCCTAAAAGTATACCAAAAGCATTGACTCTGAGTAATCGTATTGCCGAAAGCACTAATTGGTCGGTTGACCGTGTTTTGACAGAAAATCTGACAATGGGGCCCTGTCGTCAGTTCTATCTGGCTCCAAATTTTTACATTGTTTGGCAACACCGTTAAACTAGGCTATTTTTTTAAAATAATACATTTGTTTAATTAATATTCATAAATATTACGCTGGATAAAAAAATTCAAAAATAATACACCGTCGGCCCGCTGCAGGCCGACTGGGCCTAGTCGGCCCACAGCAGGCCGATTGGATTCCAGTCGGCCTACAGCTGGCCAACTGGCCCCTGTCAGCCCACTGTAGGCTGATTGCGTCCTGTCGGCCAACTGTGGGCCGACTGGAGCTAATCGGCTCGCTGTGGGCTAATTGTTTTTGCAAAAAAAGTAGGCATAAAAAATTTATGTTTAAAAAATGGTAATCATGTAATTAAAAAAATTTAAACGTGTATAAAAAAATGTTCATGATGTATACAAAAAATGTACAATATATATGCAAAAAAGTTGACATAAAAAGTATGTTTTGAAAAGTGTTAAGCATGTATTTAAAAATTGTTAAATGTGTGTATAAAAAATGTTCCTTATTTATACAAAAAATATAGAATGTGTATGAAAAAAAGTTGACACCAAAAAATTATGTTTGAAAAATATGTTTGAAAAGTTGACATTTTTTCAAATACATGATTAAAAATTGTTAAATGTGTGTATAAAAAATGTTCCTTATCTATAAAAAAATATAGAATGTGTATGAAAAAAAGTTGACACCAAAAAAATATGTTTGAAAAAAAATGTTCCAATTCCATACAAAAAGAGAAACCAATCATACTTAGGTCCGTGATGCTCCCATACCGGATCCGGAGCTGGAACATTTTTTTATACACGTTTAACCCATCATTCCAATACATGAAACATTTTTGTGTACTCGTTGAACATTTTTTCAAATACATGATTAAGATTTTTTTCAAACATATTTTTTTGGTGTCAACTTTTTTCATACACATTCTATATTTTTTGTATAGATAAGGAACATTTTTTCAAATACATGATTAACATTTTTTCAAACATATTTTTTTGGTGTCAACTTTTTTTCGTACACATTCTATATTTTTTGTATAGATAAGGAACATTTTTTATACACACATTTAACAATTTTAAATACATGATTAACACTTTTTAAAACATATTTTTAGTCAAGTTTTTTGCATATATATTGTACATTTTTTGTATACATCAGAAACGTTTTTTTATACACGTTTAACATTTTTTAATTACATGATTAACATTTTTTTAAACATATATTTTTTAGGCCTACTTTTTTTTCCAAAAACAATAAGCCCACAGCGAGCCAATTAGCTCCAGTCGGCCCACAGTGGACCGACAGGACCCAATCAACCCACAGTGGGCCGACAGGGGCCAGTCGGCCAGCTGTAGGCCGACTGGAATCCAATCGGCCTGCTGTGGGCCGACTAGGCCCAGTCGGCCTGCAGTGGGCCGATGGTGTATTATTTTTGAAAAAAAATTACCCAGCGTAATATTTATGAAAATTAATTAAAAAATATATTATTTTAAAAAATTAGTGTTAAACTATACGTAGAGCCCATATGTCAGCGTGTTTGCTCTTCTCTCTCCTGAAGGCATTCCCGCAAACACCTTGTGTGCGTTGGTTGCTGTTGCTGGACCAGCTGATGCTTGCCGCTGCTAGCGCCGCCATTGCTTGCTCGTCTAGCACCGTGGCTGCTTCTTGGACGAGTTGCTACTTGTTGTTGCTAGCGCCACTTCTGATTGTTGGTCTAGCACCGCCGCTGCTTGCTACTCGCGTTCCGAGCCTGGCCCTGCAGCCACACGCGCTGGCTGGCCAGCCACGCCTGGGCTAGCTATTGCTAGCACCGTTGCTACTGCTATTGCTGGCTGCGCACGGCTGTTGGCAGGAGGGACAATGCATGGAAGGATGAGTAGGACCAACCGGTTGTGAGCATGTATGTTGAGACTTACAGGCTCTGGGTGCCTCCAATAACTTGGGCGTGTTTGGTTGCCTGCATAGGCCTCGACCAGGCCCGCGCAGGAAGTATCCAGCCTGTTTGATAGCCCACACATACTATTGGGCCTGCATCACACACTTATTAAAGCACCTCTAGGCCTGGCTCACTGGAAACACACGAATCGGCAGTTTCTCCAGGGCCAGGCCCGAGAGGTGCACGTGGGCGGCCGCTCGAGAAGCCGCGTTGCTTCCCGAAACGACGACAGTTATTAGCCTCACCGCCCCTCACCGCTCCCTCTCCCCACTCTTCCCCACTCTCCCAACTCTCACCGGCGGCGGCGGTTCGGAGCAGAGGAAGAAGACCACCAGACTCCATCACCGGCGGCGGCGGATCAGAGCAAAGGAATAAGACCACCGGACTCCATCAATGGCGGTAAGCACTTCTCTCTCTTCGACATGCACGCTTGATTCGATCCACGGTGATAGATTCGATCCACAACGGAGGGGAATGGGGAATAGAGGTAGATAAGCATAGGGGTAGTTCATAGTAGTACATAGCAGTTCATATGAGTTCATACATGCAAGATCGGAATGCGGAAGGTGGGTTGTGGGATTGGGGGATTGGGAAATAGGGGGATAGGGGGCACACAACAGACATCGGCTGATCGCGGCGGCCGTCACCGGCGTGTGGAGCGGCTGGTCGAGCCGTTGGCCTTCATCTTCTTCTTCATCGCCGTGCGGGCCGACGGGTCGTCCTCGTCGTCCTCGGCGGAGTCAAGGTCGATCTGCCAGGTAGGACGTCCTGGCTCCGGTACCCTAGCTGGCATGTGCACCGCTTCTTCTTCCTCCTCCTTAGGCTCCCCGCCGATGACCGCCGGCGGCGCGATAGCCGTCTCACAGTACACTGCGGCACGGCGGTCATTAGGAGCCCATAGGTCTTGTACTTGCACCACTTCTTCCTCTGTTTAGCGTCGTCGGAGACGGCCTGATTCATGGCCCAGCGAATGATGTCAACTCCCATCGCGCCCTTCGCTGGGTCAGGAATCAGCGTCTTCAGCTCTTCTTTACTGGCCTTCATGAGCACTGCATTAGATTCGTTCTGCATGTCCGGCATGGAGCCGAAGTTCGAGCACACCTCCATGGTGTTCTCGAACTTGGTGCGGTCACCGGCCAACCACCCGAGGAAGAAGGCCCTCCAGCCAATACCCCAAGGGAAGGGGTTGGCGTTGGAGCTGGAGCTACTGCTCATGGCGATGGGGAGGAGGAAGGTTGACAGTGAGAGGAGAGGGGGTGAGTAAGTAGTGGTGGGCAGGATGAGTAAATATAGGGGGGATGGAGAGGAGGAGAAGAGAGACAGTCATGCCGTTTTAACTACAAGCTCTTTGATTAGCCATGAACTCTGTGCAGTGCGTGACTCCATGAATTGTGTGCAGATCGAGGAGGTGCTCCCGGCCATTGACAACAAGGGCAAGCAACCCCTTCACCCAATGCCCGATGAGGTTGTGCTGCCGCCCACCGCCGACGAAGACCCGAAGAAGCCTGAGGGTGGTGACAACGAGGGCATGGAGGAGCCCCCCAGCAACAAGCATCGCAACTACGACCACTACCATTAGGAGGATGGCCCAACTCACTTCTGCAAGGTCATCCTTGCACCGAAGCTTGAGTGCATCCCCATGCCCCTGGACTTCACCAAGCACTTCGTCGCGGTGCCGACGGAGTTCAAGCTCAGGAACAACACCGGCTGCTCCTGGAAGGTGACTGTCAAGCTGATGAATGGCAGGGTGACCCTGGATCAGGGTTGGGCCACCTAAGCAGCCGTTCATCGGATCAAGATCGGCTACATGGTGACGTTCAAGCTCCTCACTCTCGACACCCTGATACGTCTCCAACGTATCTATAATTTTTTATTGTTCCATGCATTATATTATCTGTTTTGGATGTCTAATGGGCTTTATAATACACTTTAATATTATTTTTGGGACTAACCTATTAACCGGAGGCCCAGTCCAAATTGCTGTTTTTTTTGCCTATTTCAGTGTTTTGCAGAAAAGGAATATCAAATGGAGTCCAAACGGAATGAAACCTCTAGGGGAGTTATTTTTGGAACGAATGCAATCCAGGAGACTTGGAGTGGACCTCAAGAAAACAACAAGGAGGCCACGAGGCAGGGAGGCGCGCCCAGGGGGTAGGCGCGTCCCCCACACTTGTGGGGCCCTCGTGGCTGCCCTGACCGACTTCTTTCGCAAATATATACTCATATACCCTGAAAACATTCGAGAGCAACACGAAACCCTATTTCCACCGCCACAACCTTCTGTACCCGTGAGATCCCATCTTGGGGCCTTTTCCGGCGCTCCGCCGGAGGGGGAATCGATCACGGAGGGCTTGTACATTAACACCATAGCCTCTTCGATGAGTTGTGAGTAGTTTACCTCAGACCTTTGGGTCCATAGTTATTAGCTAGATGTCTTCTTCTCTCTCTTTGATTCTCAATACAAAGTTCTCCTCGATCTTCTTAGAGATCTATTCGATGTAATACTTTTTGCAGTATGTTTGTTGAGATCTGATGAATTGTGGGTTTATGTTAAAGATTATCTATGAACAATATTTGAATCTTCTCTGAATTCTTTTATGTATGATTTGTTATCTTTGCAAGTCTCTTCGAATTATATGTTTGGTTTGGCCTACTAGATTGATCTTTCTTGCAATGAGAGAAGTGCTTAGATTTGGGTTCAATCTTGCGGTGTCCTTTCCCAGTGACAGCAGGTGCAGCAAGGCACATATTGTATTGTTGCCATCGAGGATAGAAAGATGGGGTTTATATCATATTGCTTGACTTTATCCCTCTACATCATGTCATCTTGCCTAATGCATTACTCTGTTCTTATGAACTTAATACTCTAGATGCATATTGGATAGCGGTCGATGTGTGGAGTAATAGTAGTAGATGCAGAATTGTTTCGATCTACTTGTCGCAAACGTGATTCCTATATAGAGGATCATGCCTAGATATTCTCATAACTATGCACTTTTCTATCAATTGCTCGACAGTAATTTGTTCACCCACCGTAATACTTATGCTATCTTGAGAGAAGCTACTAGTGAAACCTATGGCCCCCGGGTCTATTTTCCATCATATAAGTTTCTGATCTACTTTATTTTGCAATCTTTACTTTCCAATCTATAAAAATACCAAAAATATTTATCTTATTATCTCTATCAGATCTCACTTCTGTAAGTGGCCGTGAAGGGATTGACAACCCCTTTATCGCGTTGGTTGCAAGGTTCTTATTTATTTGTGCATGTACGAGGGATTTGAGTATAGCCTCCTACTGGATTGATACCTTCGTTCTCAAAAACTAAGGGAAATACTTACTCTACTTTGCTACATCACCCTTTCCTCTTCAAGGAATAACCAACGCATGCTCAAGAGGTAGCAAGAAGGATTTCTGGCGCCGTTGCCGGGGAGTCTACGCACAAGTCAAGACATACCAAGTACCCATCACAAACTCTTATCCCCCGCATTACATTATTTGCCATTTGCCTCTCGTTTTCCTCTCCCCCACTTCACCCTTGCCATTTTATTCGCCCTTCTTTTGTTTGTCTTTTCGTTTGCTTTGATGTCTTACTTGGCTCGTTTGCTCGTTTGGTTGGAATAGTTGTTTATTTATTGCTAAACAGAGAACCTAAGATCTATGGATCCTCATCCGCTTGCTAATATTTTTAAGAGATCCAATTATGATGAACAAATTTCTAGTGATTTGAGTGCACTAGATTATCTTTGTGAGGTTTTGCTTGAAATTCGTGAATCTGAAAATTGTGATGAAGAAATTTATGAAGAGATTCACGATACCTCCTTGAATAAAGAGCATGATTGAAATGATTTTATTATAAATTCTATTAATGTCAATTGTGTTAATGATATGCAAAACCCTAAGCTTGGGGATGCTAGTTTTGATATGTCCACTACTTGTTGCAACGATCATGATTGGGGTGATTCTTCTTATAATCTTGAAATTTTATTTAAGCCCCATGATGAATATGAGATTGATAATAATGTTTGCAATAATACTGAAAGTGGGTTTGGAAGAGTGTCGACTTTAGATCCCACATATTTGGATAATGTTCAATCTTATGAAGTTTTTGATAAAGTGGGTTTGGAGAGGTCATGACTTTAGTTAATGATAATCCCACTATTTTGGAATAGTGTCAACTTTGCATGCATGTGGATCATGTTGAAAATATTTTATGTGATAGCTATTTTGTTGAATTTGCTTATAATCCCACATGTAATTATTATTAGAGAGGAAAATATGATTGTAGAAAATTTCATGTTACAAAATTTCCTCTCTTTATGTTGAGATTGCTATTGTTCCTTTCTTCTTCCTTGCATATGTTAGTTTTTGTTTGCCTTGATAATTTGTTTGCTTATAAAATACCTATGCATAGGAAGTATGTTAGACTTAAGTGTGTTTGTGACATGTTTTATGATGCTCTCTTTGTGCTTCAATTCTTGTCTTTCATGTGAGCATCATTGAAATCTCAATGCCTAGCTAAAAAGGCTTTAAAGAAAAGCGCTTGTTGGGAGAAAACCCAATATTTTTCCTTGCTGTTTAGTAATAAATAATTCATATAGCCTCTGGTTAGATGTGGTTTTGTGTTTTAATTAGTGTTTGTGCCAAGTAAAACCTTTAGGATAACCTATGGTGTTAGTTAATTTGATCTTGCTGCAAAACAAAAACTTTTGCACGCACTATAATAATTTTCATAAATCACAGAAACATGTTTTTAGTTGTTTTTTTCTGTAGAAGATTAATAAAAAAATTACCTAGTACTTCCTAATTTGGTAGAATTTTTGAGGTTCCAGAAGTATTCAAGAGTTACAGATTGCTGCAGATTGTTCTGTTTTTGACAGATTCTGTTTTTCGTG
Organism: Triticum dicoccoides; assembly: GCF_002162155.2. Taxonomy (NCBI): domain Eukaryota; kingdom Viridiplantae; phylum Streptophyta; class Magnoliopsida; order Poales; family Poaceae; genus Triticum; species Triticum dicoccoides. Next base: position 646,888,094 of record NC_041389.1, read on the forward strand.
TGTTGTTTGCTTATTTTGATGAATCTATGACTAGTATATGGGGGGGGGGGTATGAACCATAGAGAAGTTGGAATACAGTAGGTTTAACACCAATATAAATAAAGAATGAGTTCATTACAGTACCTTAAAGTGGTGGTTTGTTTTATTTCGCTAACGGAGCTCATGAGATTTTCTGTTGAGTTTTGTGTTGTGAAGTTTTCAAGTTTTGGGTAAAGATTTGATGGATTATGGAATAAGGAGTGGCAAGAGCCTAAGCTTGGGGATGCCCAAGGCACGCCAAGGTAAAATTCAAGGACAACCAAAAGCCTAAGCTTGGGGATGCCCGGGAAGGCATCCCCTCTTTTGTCTTTGTCCATCAGTAACTTTACTTGATGCTGTATTTTTATTCACCACGTGATATGAGTTTTGCTTGGAGTGTCTTGTATGATTTGACTCTTTGATTTTTAGTTTACCACAATCATCCTTGCTGTACACAATTTTTGGGAGAGACACACATGAATCAGAATTTATTAGAATACTCTATGTGCTTCACTTTTATCTTTTGAGCTAGATAATTTTGCTCTAGTACTTCACTTATATCTTTTTAGAGCACGGTGGTGGTTTTCTTTTATAGAAATTATTGATCTCTCATGCTTCACTTATATTATTTTGAGAGTCTTTTAGAACAGCATGGTAATTTGCTTTGGTTATAAAATTAGTCCTAATATGATGGGCATCCAAGATAGGTATAATAAAAACTATCATATAAAGTGCATTGAATACTATGAGAAGTTTGATACTTGATGATTGTTTTGAGATATGAGGATGGTAATATTAGGGTCATGCTAGTTGAGTAGTTGTGAATTTGAGGAATACTTGTGTTAAAAGTTTGTGATTCCCGTAGCATGCACGTATGGTGAACCGTTATGTGATGAAATTGGAGCATGATTTATTTATTGATTGTCTTCCTTATGTGTGGAGGTCGGGATCGCGCGATGGTTAACTCCTACCAACCCTTCCCCTAGGAGCATGCGTGTAGTAATTTGTTTTGATAACTTGTAGATTTTTGCAATAAGTATGTGAGTTCTTCATGACTAATGTTGAGTCCATGGATTATACACACTCTCACGCTTCCACCATTGCTACCTCTCTTGTGCCGCGCAACTTTCATCGGTATCATACACCCACCATATACCTTCCTCAAAAGAGCCACCATACCTACCTACTATGGCATTTTCATAGCCATTCCGAGATATATTGCCATGCAACTATCCACCGTTACGTTTATTATGACACGCTCCACCATTGCCATATTGCTTTGCATGATCATGTAGTTGACATCGTATTTGTGGCAAAGCCACCATTCATAATTCTTTTATACATGTCCATCTTGATTCATTATCCCGGTACACCGCCGGAGGCATTCACATAGAGTCATATTTTGTTCTAAGATTCTTGAGTTGTAAGTAGATAAAAGTGTGATGATCTTCATTATTAGAGCATTGTCCCATGTGAGGAAAGGATGATGGAAGCAATGATTCCCTCACAAGTTGGGATGAGTCTCCGGACTTTATGAAAAATAAAAGAGGCCAAAGAAGCCCAAATAAAAAAAAGAGGCCAAAGAAGCCCACCAAAATAAAAAAATGAGAGAAAAAGAGAGAAGGGACAATGTTACTATCCTTTTGCCACACTTGTGCTTCAAAGTAGCACCATGAACTTCATGATAGAGAGTCTCCTATGTTGTCACCTTCATATGCTAGTGGAAATTTTTCATTATAGAACTTGGCTTGTATATTCCAATGATGGGCTTCCTCAAATGGCCCTAGGTCTTCATGAGTAAGCAAGTTGGATGCACACACACTTAATTTCTTTTGATGAGCTTTCATACACTTATAGCTCTAGTGCATCCGTTGCATGGCAATCCCTACTCACTCACATTGATATCTATTAATGGGCATCTCCATAGCCCATTGATACGCCTAGTTGATATGATACTATCTTCTCTTTTTTGTCTTATCCACAACCACCATCCTATTCCACCTATAGTGCTATGTCCATGGCTCACACTCATGTATTGCGTGAAGATTGAAAAAGTTTGAGAATACTAAAGTATGAAACAATTGCTTGGATAAAACCGGGGTTGTGCACGATTTAAATATTTTGTGTGATGAAGATAGAGCATAGCCAGAATATACGATTTTGTAGGGATAACTTTCTTTGGCCATGTTATTTTGAGAAGACATGATTACTTTGTTAGTATGCTTGAAGTATTATTACTCTTATGTCAATATTAAACTTTTGTCTTGAATCTTTCGGATCTGAACATTCATGCCACAATAAATAAAATTACATTGAGAATTATGCTAGGTAGCATTCCACATCAAAAATTCTGTTTTTATCATTTACCTACTCGAGGACGAGCAGGAATTAAGCTTGGGGATGCTTGATACGTCTCCAACATATCTATAATTTTTGATTGTTCCATGCTATTATATTATCTGTTTTGGGTGTTTAATGGGCTTTATTATACACTTTTATATTATTTTTGGGACTAAACTATTAACCGGAGGCCTAGTCCAAATTGTTGTTTTTTGCCTATTTCAGTGTTTCGCAGAAAAGGAATATCAAACGGAGTCCAAACGGAATGAAACCTTCGGGGTAGTTATTTTTGGAACAAACGCAATCCAGGAGACTTGTGAAAGTGCAACTATCCCTAGGTGGTTTTGGTAATTCATAACAACATATAGCTCATTGAGCTAATGCTATTCCAAGACTATTATTTCAGGAAAGCTCAATGAATGGCATGGCATGGATGATGAAAGTGGATCCCTCAAAATATCAAGGACAAAGGATTGGCTCATGCTCAAAAGCTCAAGACTCTTCATTTTACATTTTAGTGATCCAAGATCACATTGAGTCTATAGAAAAAGCCAATACTATCAAGGAGGGATGAGGTGTTGCTTAATGAGCCTCTTGCTTCAAGTGCTTAGTGATATGCTCCAAATACCCTCAACTACTTTCTCACATCCTCATATGACCTAAACCCAAAGTCAAAATTGGTCACACCGATTCTTTCTATCTGGCGACACCGAGTTCAAATGTCATAGCCACTGCCACAAAACCTAGGCAAATCGGTCTCATCGATAGGGATCTCGGTCTCACCGAGATGGGATTGTAATCTCTCTGTTTCTCTTCGTAACCTTTCGGTCTAACCGAAGTGAGCGATTGGTCCCATCGAGATTGCAATGTAAATTCCCTGTTTCCCTTTCGTAACATTTCGGTCTCACTGAAATGAGCGAATCGGTCCCATCGAGTTTACCTGACCAACTCTCTGGAAAGCTTATTACCAAAATTGGTCCAACCGAGTTTGTGTAATCGGTCTCACCGAGATTACGTTATGCCCTAACCCGAACCATATCGGTCCTACCGAGTTGCATGTCGGTCCCACCGAAAATCCTAATGGTCACTAGGTTTACTAAATCGGTCCGACCGAGTTTGTTGATTCGGTCCCACCGAGTTTGGTAAATTGTGTGTAACGGTTAGATTTTGTGTGGAGGCTATATATACCCCTCCACCTCCTCTTCATTCGAAGAGAGAGCCATCAGAACAAACCTACACTTCCAACTTACCATTTCTGAGAGAGAACCACCTACTCATGTGTTGAGACCAAGATATTGTTGGAGAACGTTGCAGAAAATTAAAAATTTTCCTACGGTTTCACCAAGATCCATCTATGAGTTCATCTAAGCAACGAGTCTAGGGAGAGAGTTTGCATCTACATACCACTTGTAGATCGCGTGCGGAAGCTTGCAAGGTGATGATGTAGTCGTACTCGACGTGATCCAAATCACCGATGACCAGCGCCGAACGGACGGCACCTCCGCGTTCAACACACGTACGGGACGGGAGACGTCTCCTCCTTCTTGATCCAGCAAGGGGAGAGGAGAGGTTGATGAAGATCCAGCAGCACGACGGCGTGGTGGTGGATGCAGGGCGTCACAGCAGCAGGGCTTCGCCGAGACTACGAGGGAGAGACGTAACGGGGGGAGGTGGAGGCGCCAGGGGCTGGTGTGTTGAGTCCCTCCTCTCCCCCACTATATATAGGGGTGCCAGGAGGGGCGCCGGCCCTAGTAGATGAGATCTACTAGGGGGGCGGCGGCCTAGGGGAGGTTTCCCTCCCCCCCAAGGCACCTAGGGGTGCCTTCCACCACTAGGACTCCTCCTAGGGGGAAACCCTAGGCGCATGGGCCTATAGGGCTGGTGCCCTTGGCCCATGATGGCCAAGGCGCACCCCCTACAGCCCATGTGGCCCCCCGGGACAGGTGGCCCCACCCGGTGGACCCCCGGGACCCTTCCGGTGGTCCCGGTACAATACCAATAACCCCGAAACTTGTCCCGATGCCCGAAATAGCACTTCCTATATATAATTCTTTACCTCCGGACCATTCCGGAACTCCTCGTGATGTCCGGGATCTCATCCGGGACTCCGAACAACATTCGGGTTTCTGCATATACATATCTTCATAACCCTAGCGTCACCGAACCTTAAGTGTGTAGACCCTACGGGTTCGGGAGACATGCAGACATGACCGAGACGCTCTCAGTCAATAACCATCAGCGGGATCTGGATACCCATGATGGCTCCCACATGCTCCTCGATGTTGTCATCGGATGAACCACTATGTCGAGGATTCGATCAAACCCTGTATGCAATTCCCTTTTGTCAATCGGTACGTTACTTGCCTGAGACTCGATCGTCGGTATCCCAATACCTTGTTCAGTCTCGTTACCGGCAAGTCACTTTACTCGTACCGTAATGCATGATCCTGTGTCCAACACCTTGGTCACATTGAGCTCAATATGATGATGCATTACCGAGTGGGCCCAGAGATACCTCTCCGTCATACGGAGTGACAAATCCCAGTCTCGATCCGTGTCAACCCAACAGCTACTTTCGGAGATACCTGTAATGCACCTTTATAGTCACCCAGTTACGTTGTGACGTTTGGTACACCCAAGGCACTCTTACGGTATCCGGGAGTTACACGATCTCATGGTCGAAGGAAGAGATACTTGACACTTGCAAAGCTCTAGCAAAAACGAACTACACGATCTTTTATGCTATGCTTAGGATTGGGTCTTGTCCATCACATCATTCTCCTAATGATGTGATCCCGTTATCAACGACATCCAATGTCCATAGTCAGGAAACCATGACTATCTGTTGATCACAACGAGCTGGTCAACTAGAGGCTTACCAGGGACATAGTGTGGTCTAAGTATTCACACGTGTATTACGATTTTCGGATAATACAGTTATAGCATGAATAAAAGACAATTATCATGAACAATGAAATATAATAATACTTTTATTATTTCCTCTAGGGCATATTTCCAACAGTCTCCCACTTGCACTAGAGTCACTAATCTAGGTACATTGTGATGAATCGAACACCCATAGAGTTCTGGTGTTGATCATGTTTTGCACGCGAGTGAGGTTTAGTCAGCGGATCTGCGACATTCAGATCCGTGTGCACTTTGCAAATCTCTATGTCTCCATCTTGAACATTTTCATGGATGGAGTTGAAACGATGCTTGATGTGCCTGGTCTTCTTGTGAAACCTGGGCTCCTTTGCGAGGGCAATAGCTCCAGTGTTGTCACAGAAGAGTTTGATCGGCCCCGACGCATTGGGTATGACTCCTAGGTCGGTGATGAACTCCTTCACCCAAATCGCTTCATGTGCTGCCTCCGAGGCTGCCATGTACTCCGCTTCACACGTAGATCCCGCCACGACGCTCTGCTTGCAGCTGCACCAGCTTACTGCTCCACCATTCAACATATACACGTATCCGGTTTGTGACTTAGAGTCATCCAGATCTGAGTCGAAGCTAGCGTCGACGTAACCCTTTACGACGAGCTCTTCGTCTCCTCCATAAACAAGAAACATGTCCTTTGTCCTTTTCAGGTACTTCAGGATATTCTTGACCGCTGTCCAGTGTTCCTTGCCGGGATTACTTTGGTATCTTGCTACCAAACTTACGGCAAGGTTTACATCGGGTCTGGTACACAGCATGGCATACATAATAGATCCTATGGCTGAAGCATAGGGGATGACACTCATCTCTTCTTTATCTTTTGCCGTGGTCGGTGACTGAGCTGAGCTCAGTCTCATACCTTGTAACATAGGCAAGAACCCCTTCTTGGACTGATCCATTCTGAATCTCTTCAAAATCTTATCAAGGTATGTGCTTTGTGAAAGACCTATGAGGTGTCTCGATCTATCTCTATAGATCTTGATGCCTAATATATAAGCAGCTTCTCCAAGGTCCTTCATTGAAAAACACTTATTCAAGTAGGCCTTAATGCTGTCCAGAAATTCTATATTATTTCCCATCAGGAGTATGTCATCTACATATAATATGAGAAATGCTACAGAGCTCCCACTCACTTTCTTGTAAACGCAGGCTTCTCCATAAGTCTGCATAAACCCAAACGCTTTGATCATCTCATCAAAGCGAATGTTCCAACTCCGAGATGCTTGCACCAGTCCATAAATGGATCGCTGGAGCTTGCATACTTTGTTAGCGTTCTGAGGATCGACAAAAACTTTCCGGCTGCATCATATACAGTTCTTCCTTAAGATGCCCGTTAAGGAATGCTGTTTTGACGTCCATCTGCCATATCTCATAATCATAGTATGCGGCAATTGCTAACATGATTCGGACGGACTTTAGCTTCGCTACGGGAGAGAATGTCTCGTCGTAGTCAATCCCTTGAACCTGTCGATAACCCTTAGCGACAAGTCGAGCTTTATAGATGGTAACATTACCATCCGCGTCCGTCTTCTTCTTAAAGATCCATTTGTTTTCTATCGCTCGCCGATCATCGGGCAAGTCTGTCAAAGTCCATACTTTGTTTTCATACATGGATTCTATCTCGGATTTCATGGCTTCAAGCCATTTGTTGGAATCCGGGCCCGCCATTGCTTCTTCATAGTTCGAAGGTTCATTGTTGTTTAACAACATGATTTCCAGGACAGGGTTGCCATACCACTCTGGTGCGGAACGTGTCCTTGTGGACCTATGAAGTTCAGCAGTAACTTGATCCGAAGTACTTTGATCATTATCATGGTTTTCCTCTTTAGTTGGTGTGGGCATCACAGGAACGGTTTCCTGTGCTGCGTCACTATCCCGCTCAAGAGGCAGTACTTCATCGAGTTCTACTTTCCTCCCACTTACTTCTTTCGAGAGAAACTCTTTTTCCAGAAAGCATCCGTTCTTGGCAACAAAGATCTTGCCTTCGGATCTTAAGTAGAAGGTATACCCTATAGTTTCCTTAGGGTATCCTATGAATATGCATTTTTCCGACTTGGGTTCGAGCTTTTCAGGTTGAAGTTTCTTGACATAAGCTTCGCATCCCCAAACTTTTAGAAACGACAGCTTAGGTTTCTTTCCAAACCATAATTCATACGGTGTCGTCTCAACGGATTTAGACGGTGCCCTATTTAAAGTGAATGTAGCTGTCTCTAGAGCGTATCCCCAAAATGATAGCGGTAAATCGGTAAGAGACATCATAGACCGCACCATATCCAATAGAGTGCGATTACGACGTTCGGACACACCGTTTCGCTGAGGTGTTCCAGGCGGCGTGAGCTGTGAAACGATTCCACATTTCTTTAAGTGTGTACCAAATTTGTGACTTAAGTATTCTCCTCCATGATCTGATCGTAAGAATTTTATCTTTCGGTCATGTTGATTCTCCACCTCATTCTGAAATTCCTTGAACTTTTCAAAGGTCTCAGACTTGTGTCTCATTAAGTAGACATACCCATATCTACTCAAGTCATTTGTGAGAGTGAGAACATAACGATATCCTCCGCGAGCCTCAACGCTCATTGGACCACACACATCGGTATGTATGATTTCCAACAAGTTGGTTTCTCGCTCCATTGTTCCGGAGAACGGAGTCTTGGTCATTTTTCCCAAGAGGCATGGTTCGCACGTGTCAAACGATTCATAATCAAGAGACTCTAAAAGTCCATCGGCATGGAGCTTCTTCATGCGCTTGACACCAATGTGACCAAGGCGGCAGTGCCACAAGTATGTGGGACTATCGTTATCAACTTTAAATCTTTTGGCATCTACACTATTAACATGTGTAATATTACGCTCGAGATTCATTAAGAATAAACCATTGACCATCGGAGCATGACCATAAAACATATCTCTCATATAAATCGAACAACCATTATTCTCAGACTTAAATGAGTAGCCATCTCGTATTAAACGAGATCCAGATACAATGTTCATGCTCAAACTTGGCACTAAATAACAATTATTGAGGTTCAAAACTAATCCCGTAGGTAAATGTAGAGGCAGCGTGCCGACGGCGATCACATCGACTCTGGAACCATTCCCGACGCGCATCGTCACCTCGTCCTTCGCCAGTCTCCGTTTATTCCGCAGCTCCTGCTGTGAGTTACAAATATGAGCAACGGCACCGGTATCAAATACCCAGGAGTTACTACGATTACTGGTAAGGTACACATCAATCACATGTATATCAAATATACCTTTGGTGTTGCCGGCCTTCTTATCCGCTAAGTATTTGGGGGCAGTTCCGCTTCCAGTGACCCTTCCCCTTGCAATAAAAGCACTCAGTCTCAGGCTTGGGTCCATTCTTTGACTTCTTCCCGGTAACTGGCTTACCAGGCGCGGCAACATCTTTGCCGTCCTTCTTGAAGTTCTTCTTACCCTTGCCCTTCTTGAACTTAGTGGTCTTATTGACCATCAACACTTGATGTTCTTTCTTGATTTCAGCCTCTGCTGACTTCAGCATCGAGAACACTTCAGGAATGGTCTTTTCCATTCCCTGCATGTTGTAGTTCATCACAAAGCTCTTGTAGCTTGGTGGGAGCGACTGGAGGATTCTGTCAATGACCGCCTCATCTGGGAGGTTAATGTTCAGCTGGGTCATACGGTTGTGCAACCCAGACATCTTCAGGATGTGCTCACTGACAGAACTGTTCTCCTCCATCTTACAACTGTAGAACTTGTCGGAGACATCATATCTCTCGACCCAGGCATGAGCTTGAAAAACTAGTTTCAGCTCTTCGAACATCTCATATGCTCCGTGATGCTCAAAACGCTTTTGGAGCCCCGGTTCTAAGCTGTAAAGCATGCCGCACTGAACGAGGGAGTAATCATCAGCGCGAGACTGCCAAGCATTCATAATGTCTTGGTTCTCTGGGACGGGAGCGTCACCTAGCGGTCCTTCTAGGACATATTGTTTCCTGGCAGCTATGAGGATGATCCTCAGGTTCCGGACCCAGTCTGTATAGTTGCTGCCATCATCTTTCAGCTTGGTTTTCTCTAGGAACGCGTTGAAGTTCATGTTGACATTAGCGTTGGCCATTGATCTACAAGACATATTTGCAAAGGTTTTTAGACTAAGTTCATGATAATAAAGTTCTAATCAAATTATGAACTCCCACTTAGATTAGACATCCCTTTAGTCATCTAAGTGTTACACGATCCGAGTCGACTAGTCCGTGTCCGATCATCACGTGAGACGGACTAGTCATCGTCGGTGAACATTTTCATGTTGATCGTATCTTCTATACGATTCGTGTTCGACCTTTCGGTCTCCGTGTTCCGAGGCCATGTCTGCACATGCTAGGCTCGTCAAGTTAACCCTAAGTGTTTTCGCTGTGTAAAACTGTCTTACACCCGTTGTATGTGAACGTAAGAATCCATCACACCCGATCATCACGTGGTGCTTAGAAACGACGAACTGTAGCAACGGTGCACAGTTAGGGGAGAACACTTCTTGAAATTTTATAAGGGATCATCTTATTTACTACCGTCGTCCTAAGTAAACAAGATGCATAATACATAATAAACATCACATGCAATTATATAGTTGTGACATGATATGGCCAATATCATATAGCTCCATTGATCTTCATCTTCGGGGCTCCATGATCATCTTGTCACCGGCTTGACACCATGATCTCCATCATCATGATCTCCATCATCGTGTCTTCATGAAGTTGTCACGCCAACGACTACTTCTACTTCTATGACTAACGTTTAGCAATAAAGTAAAGTAGTTTACATGGCGTTATTCAATGACACGCAGGTCATACAAAAAATAATGACAACTCCTATGGCTCCTGCCGGTTTTCATACTCATCGACATGCAAGTCGTGAATCCTATTACAAAGAACATGATCTCATACATCACAATTCATTATTCATCACAACTTCTGGCCATATCACATCACATGATCAATCGCTGCAAAAGCAAGTTAGACGTCCTCTAATTGTTGTTGCATCTTTTACGTGGCTGCAATTGGGTTCTAGCAAGAACGTTTTCTTACCTACGAATCACCACAACGTGATTTTGTCAACTTCTATTTACCCTTCATAAGGGCCCTGTTCATCGATTCCGCTCCAACTAAGGTGGGAGAGACAGACACCCGCCAGCCACCTTATGCAACTTGTGCATGTCAGTCGGTGGAACCGGTCTCACGTAAGAGTACGTGTAAGGTTGGTCCGGGCCGCTTCATCCCACAATACCGTTGAGCAAGAAAAGACTAGTAGAGGCAAGTAAGATGACAAAATCCACGCCCACAACAAAGTTGTGTTCTACTCGTGCAAAGAGAACTACGCATAGACCTAGCTCATGATGCCACTGTTCGAGAACGTTGCAGAAAATTAAAAATTTTCCTACGGTTTCACCAAGATCCATCTATGAGTTCATCTAAGCAACGAGTCTAGGGAGAGAGTTTGCATCTACATACCACTTGTAGATCGCGTGCGGAAGCTTGCAAGGTGATGATGTAGTCGTACTCGACGTGATCCAAATCACCGATGACCAGCGCCGAACGGACGGCACCTCCGTGTTCAACACACGTACGGGACGGGAGACGTCTCCTCCTTCTTGATCCAGCAAGGGGAGAGGAGAGGTTGATGAAGATCCAGCAGCACGACGGCGTGGTGGTGGATGCAGGGCGTCACAGCAGCAGGGCTTCGCCGAGACTACGAGGGAGAGACGTAACGGGGGGAGGTGGAGGCGCCAGGGGCTGGTGTGTTGAGTCCCTCCTCTCCCCCACTATATATAGGGGTGCCAGGGGGGCGCCGGCCCTAGTAGATGAGATCTACTAGGGGGGGCGGCGGCCTAGGGGAGGTTTCCCTCCCCCCCAAGGCACCTAGGGGTGCCTTCCACCACTAGGACTCCTCCTAGGGGGAAACCCTAGGCGCATGGGCCTATAGGGCTGGTGCCCTTGGCCCATGATGGCCAAGGCGCACCCCCTACAGCCCATGTGGCCCCCCGGGACAGGTGGCCCCACCCGGTGGACCCCCGGGACCCTTCCGGTGGTCCCGGTACAATACCGATAACCCCGAAACTTGTCCCGATGCCCGAAATAGCACTTCCTATATATAATTCTTTACCTCCGGACCATTCCGGAACTCCTCGTGACGTCCGGGATCTCATCCGGGACTCCGAACAACATTCGGGTTTCTGCATATACATATCTTCATAACCCTAGCGTCACCGAACCTTAAGTGTGTAGACCCTACGGGTTCGGGAGACATGCAGACATGACCGAGACGCTCTCAGTCAATAACCATCAGCGGGATCTGGATACCCATGATGGCTCCCACATGCTCCTCGATGTTGTCATCGGATGAACCACTATGTCGAGGATTCGATCAAACCCTGTATGCAATTCCCTTTGTCAATCGGTACGTTACTTGCCCGAGACTCGATCGTCGGTATCCCAATACCTTGTTCAGTTTACCGGCAAGTCACTTTACTCGTACCGTAATGCATGATCCTGTGTCCAACACCTTGGTCACATTGAGCTCAATATGATGATGCATTACCGAGTGGGCCCAGAGATACCTCTCCGTCATACGGAGTGACAAATCCCAGTCTCGATCCGTGTCAACCCAACAGCTACTTTCGGAGATACCTGTAATGCACCTTTATAGTCACCCAGTTACGTTGTGACGTTTGGTACACCCAAGGCACTCTTACGGTATCCGGGAGTTACACGATCTCATGGTCGAAGGAAGAGATACTTGACACTTGCAAAGCTCTAGCAAAAACGAACTACACGATCTTTTATGCTATGCTTAGGATTGGGTCTTGTCCATCACATCATTCTCCTAATGATGTGATCCCGTTATCAACGACATCCAATGTCCATAGTCAGGAAACCATGACTATCTGTTGATCACAACGAGCTGGTCAACTAGAGGCTTACCAGGGACATAGTGTGGTCTAAGTATTCACACGTGTATTACGATTTCCGGATAATACAGTTATAGCATGAATAAAAGACAATTATCATGAACAATGAAATATAATAATACTTTTATTATTGCCTCTAGGGCATATTTCCAACAGATATTCCATTCCTACCATATGAATCTTGATCTCTAGCCTTCCCCAAGTTGCTTTCCACTCAAATCTTCTTTCCACCAGATCCAAATCCTATGAGAGAGAGCTGAGTGTTGGGGAGACTATCATTTGAAGCACAAGAGCAAGGAGTTCATCATCAACGCACCATTTGTTACTTCTTGGAGAGTGGTGTCTCCTAGATTGGCTAGGTGTCACTTGGGAGCCTCCAACAAGATTGTGGAGTTGAACCAAGGAGTTTGTAAGGGCAAGGAGATCGCCTACTTCGTGAAGATCTATCGCTAGTGAGGCAAGTCCTTCATGGGCGACGGCCATGGTGGGATAGACAAGGTTGCTTCTTCGTGCACCCTTCGTGGGTGGAGCCCTCCGTGGACTCGCGCAACCGTTACCCTTCGTGGGTTGAAGTCTCCATCAACGTGGATGTACGATAGCACCACCTATCGGAACCACGCCAAAAACATCCGTGTCTCCAATTGCGTTTGAATCCTCCAAACCCTTCCCTTTACTTTCTTGCAAGTTGCATGCTTTAATTTCCGCTGCTCATATACTCTTTGCATGCTTGCTTGAATTGTGTAATGATTGCTTGACTTGTCCAAAGATTGCTAAAATCTGCCAAACTCTAAAATTGGGAAAAGGTTAAGTTTTAATTGGTCAAGTAGTCTAATCACTCCCCTATAGACATACTTCAAGGTCCTACAAGTGGTATCAGAGCTTTGGTCTCCATTTGCTTTGATCTCCATAGCTTTTGGTGGTCATAGCCTTGGTTTCACAACCTAGGAGAGTATGGCCTCTAGCGAGGGAAATTATCATCGTAGAGGTCCTTACTTTGATGGTACTAATTTTGCTAGTTGGAAACATAAGATGAAAATGCATATTCTCGGACATAACCCCGCCGTTTGGGCTATTGTTTGTATTGGCTTGCAAGGTGAATACTTTGATGGGAGAGAGCGGAACCGTGAAGCTACTGCGGATGAATTGAAGATGCTGCAATACAACGCTCAAGCTTGTGATATCCTCTTCAATGGCTTGTGCCCCGAAGAATTCTACAAAATCAGCCGTCTTGAGAATGCAAAGGAAATTTGGGATACTTTGATTGATATGCATGAAGGTACCGACTCCGTCAAGGAATCCAAGATGGATGTGCTCCAAAGTCAGCTTGACAAGTTTAAAATGAAGGATTGTAAAGGTGTCGCTGAAATGTACTCTAGGCTTGCTCTTATCACAAATGAGATTGCCGGCTTAGGGAGTGAAGAGATGACCGACAGATTCATCATCAAGAAGATCCTAAGAGCATTGGATGGAAAGTATGATACCGTGTGCACATTGATCCAAATGATGCCAAACTACAAAGATCTCAAGCCAACGGAAGTCATTGGAAGAATTGTTGCTCATGAGATGTCACTCAAGGATAAGGAGGAACTTCACAACAAGTCAAGTGGTGCTTACAAAGCCTCATGTGAAGCCCCCACATCATCAAGTGAGAAAAAAACCTTCAATGAAGAATTGAGCTTAATGGTGAAGAACTTCAACAAACTCTACAAGAGTAGAAGCAAAGAAAGAAGCTCTAAGTCAAGGTCCTACCATGACAAAAGATCTTTTAGTCGAGAGTGCAATCGCTACAATTGTGGGAGACCCGGACACTATTCCAATGAGTGTACGACACCCTACAAAAGAAGAGAAGATTCTCCAAAAAGAAGAAGAAGCAAAAGAGAAGAATCACCACCAAGAGAGAGAGGAGGAGTAGAGATGATCGTTATGAACGAAGACCCTCACGGAGAAGCAAGGATTCGAAAAGGAAGGACAAGTCATCAAGGAGCTACAAAAAACGAAGACATCAAGCTCATGTTGGTGAATGGGTATCCGGCTCCGACTCCGACAATCACTCCGAGAGAAGCCATCACTCCGACTCCGAATATACCCAAGATGAAGGTGTTGCCGGTCTAGCACTTGTGTCAACCAACTCCTGCGACATATTTGACTCACCAAATTAAGGAATTGGAAGATGCTTCATGGCCAAAGGTCCAAAGGTAACACATCCCGAGTATGTTGATTTCAATAGTGGTGAAGATGACTTGCTAGGTGATGATGATTTACTTGTTGACAACTCTAGTGATGAATACTATGATGAAACGTCAATTAATCATGCTAATCAAGATAAAATGAATGACAATGTTAAGGAGAAGATTGAGCTTCTAACTAAAGAACTAAACACTCTTAAGTTAGCTCATGAAACTATCTTCAAGATCATCGAGAACTTTTAAGGGCTCATGAGAAGTTACGCTTTGAAAAGCTCAATCTTGAGCAAGAGCATGAGTTCTTAAAAGCAATCAGTGATGATCTCCGTAAGAAAAGTTCTTCTTACATTGCCAAGCGTTTACTCTTATCTACTTACATGCCTCAAGTCAATTCTAGTAACAAGTACAAGGAAGATCCTTCCTCTAGTAGTAACAATAATAATGCTAAATCCAACATTGTTGCTTCTAGTAGTCCTCTTGATTCCACTAATGATTCTCTTAGCCAAGTTACACTTGAGCAAGAAAATAGCTTATTGAAGGGAATTATAGAGAAAGGTGTATACAAGAGCCTTGCCGGGAGTAAGCAATTCGAGGAAATTGTACGCAAGCAAGGAAGGCATCGGAAGAATCAAGGTGTTGGTTTTGAACGAAAGTTCAATGCCAATGTAGTTGAGTGGGAAGAAGATCAATACCCCAAGACGAAGTTTGTTCCTCAATAAGAGAAGTATGATCCTACTTTCTTCAAGGGAACACAAGCACAAGATGATCTTCCACCACAAGACCACAAGAACAAAGGCAAGGACAAGCTTCAAGAGGAGATTGATGCATTTGAAGAAGCACCCAAGGCCTTGGTCAAGTGGGTTCCCAAGACTACGTCAAGTTCTACTTCATCAAGTACAACTACAACTCCAAGGATTCCCATCAAGATGATGTGGATCCTGAAGAAGAAGAACTAGAGAGTTCTTGAGGGTGACTCTGCCAACATTCTTCATTCATATCATTATGGCAAGGACAGGTGCAATCAACTTCCACATCTTGCACTAGTTCAAGGAGTCACAAACCCTCATGTTGGTAAGGCAAGGGACAGGGTAACCTAATGATTTCATGGACATCATCTTGTGTGTGCATCACTCTATGTCTATGGATATTTTTGTTTGTTCCTTGTGGGACTAACCCATGTAGGTATGTTGAAAGTGTAACTCACTCCAAAGGATTGCTCCAAATGATCTACATCAACATTGGGCATCCACATCTTCAACACCTACATGAAGTCATCATCGACAAAACCCAATGTTAGTTCATCCCTCTAAAAGGGGATCTCACATCTAGGGGGAGCTTAACTCTAAGAATTGAGTCAAAGCAACTCTAATGGTGTGAACACATCAATGCATTATGTAAAAGTGGTAATCCCACTTGAGCTTAAACGATGAGTATGACCTATGATCAAATGTTCTCATTTGACTCCTAAGTCAATATACTCATATATAGGTGACCTAGTCATCGCCAATTGTTTGATAGATGCTAGAATTGGTTGTGCATGCTTTGCCACATATTTCATTTGCCATTCTATTGTGTGAGCATGCTGGTTGCATATTTTACTCATTCTAGGACATCCACTTGTTGTTTTGATTGTTTGGGTTCTATTTCTTTTTGCCAAGTGGATGGACAAGAATGCCTAAGAACCTTCTCTAGCTATCTACGCTTTTCTCGTCTCAAACTCTATTCATGCTACATCACAAAATTTGATCAAGTCAGATTCAAACCATTCTGTGTGAGGAGCACTCGAAGTCCCCGATTCGTCATAGACTTAAACTTCCAAAACTTCTTTGTGATTCTCGGTCTGACCGATTCCTCCATTTCGGTCGTCAGATTCCTCCATTTAGGTCCTACCGAGATCACCAAGTCGATCTAGGTTTTCAATCTCGGTGCAACCAATTTGAACTTTTCGGTCACACCGAGTTGCTGTAACTGTATACAGTTATGCATCTCAGTGCCACTGAGTTGTTCCACTCGGTCACACCGACATGGTCGGGGGCAAAAATTTGGAAATTTCTCCAAACCCCTTCGCCCGCGCATAGCTCGCTCTACCTCCAGGGTCTCCGGGTCGTCTCCTCGTCGCCAGCCGCCTCCTGTCACTGGTCTCCGCCGCCGTCAACGAAATTCACCCCCGCCATTGTCACCGTAGCAAGTTCATTGCCAAGCTAGGGTATGGACTCGATTAGAGTGCTATCCTCGTCTGATTCCTAGAACATTGTGTTCATTATGATTCTTGCCACGATTGAAACACTCCTATCCAGTCAAGACAATCCTTAGAATAGATGCAATTTGAAAATTTAGGGTTAGGTTTCCGCCGAAACCATCTCGGACCCACCGAGTTGAAAAACTCGGTCCCACCGATTTGGCTAACGCCATTGCACTAGTAACTCTCGGTCTGACCAAGAATTGCTAATCAGTGTGACCGATTTTAAAACTTTGTGAAACCCTAGCAGTCTCGGTGCCACCGAACTGTGACTCGGTCCAACCGAGTTCACCAGTTTAGGTTCCAAAACTGCTTCGGTATCACCGAGTTTGAAAATCGGTTGATCCGAAATGCTTTCTGTGGAAAACTAAAACTGAGTTTTTGAATCATTATTTTGCAAAAATCTCTGCATTTTGTGATGCTCATCCATTCTATCTCATCTATAACTATTCACAGGGTCAGCAGTCAGTGATTTCAGCATGTCAGACCAAAGTGATAGTCAGAACAAGTCAGAAGAGCAGATTCACATGAGTGAGGGCACTAGTCCCTCAAGTTCTTCAGATGATGGCAGCAGGAGCACCCCAAGCAATCTGCCTAAAGCTGCCACCAGGACAAGGAAGAAGAGAACCTCAGAATCTGAGGATGAGGATTATATGGAAGAAGAAGATGAGGCTACTTCCAAGAAGGTAGTGCTCAAAAAGGAGTATGGCTCAGCAAAGACCACAAAGCCTGGACTTAATAAGAAGGTTCCTGCCAAGAGGACACCTATGTTGAAGGTCAGAGGATCAACTCAATTGCCTGAAAAGCCTGATCCCAAAGAGCCTGCTGCAGAAGGAAAGAAAAGGAAGGAAAGGGTCAAAAAGACCATGGCCAGAGTTGTTGGACAACCTTCCATGATGGAAGAGGAAGAAGAGGTTGCTGCACCAGCACCCAAGGCACAAAAGCTGATGGGTGATGCTATAAAGTCAGGGGCTACAACATCAAAGCCCAAAGAAGCACCCAAAGCTGCCCCCAAGCCCAAGAGTGCACCAAAGAGGAATACCAGGAGTATTCCAGCTGCTGAGAAGAACAAGTCCCCAGTGCCTGAAGTTGCTGATGAGGAAGAAGATGAAGGACAAGTCCTGAGGAAGCTAAAGCCCAAGATTCCAGACCACAATGATGCTCATCTTGTGGCTAAGGACATGAATATCAGGAGAGACACAGGTTGAGGCTATGGAGAATGACAGATCCATATGCCACCAGGAGAAGGACTGCTGTTGATTACAGGTTCCATACAAAGGAGCAGCAGGACTTGTATGAGACAATCTTGCTGGACAAGAAGCCCATAGTGTGTGATATGAGGTGGGTCGACTGGACCTACATGAAAGAAAATGAGGAACACTATCCTGGAGTGCAAGACAGTTTTGTTGCTTGTGGAGTTGCAGATTTTGTTGGGCAGAAGCTCACCAACTGGAATGATGAACTCATTATGCAATTCTACTCCACAACACACTTCTATCCAGATGGCAGGATGTCTGAAGGTACAAGGTACCAGTCAACCGTTGAGGAATGGGCCAATCTGATCAATGCCCCAAAGGAGAGTGAAGATGACTTGGATGTCTATGCCAAGAAGAAGATGGATCACAATTCCATGGCACATATGTACAAGGAGATCCCAGACAAAGCTCTTGAGACACATAAGTTTGGGTTAGTTCATTTTCTTCTGTCAGGGCTGCCAACGATCAACTGGATCCTAAGGCACACTCTTTTGCCCAAGTCAGGTGATCGAAGCATGATCAGAGGGCATGCTATAAACTTGCTACATATATTTGATGTGCCACAGAAATTCAAGGTCATGAGCCTTATGGTTGAGACCATTAAGAGGACAATAGCAGACCAGAAGAGAAGTTGTGGATATGCCCCATAGATTCAGGAGTTGATTAACTCAAAGATGGGCACAGAAAAATATCTGTTGGATAAGGAACACTTTGCTCTTTATCCAGACTTTGAGGATAATCAAGTTGTAATGAATGAGAATGAACCATTATCAGTGCAAGCTCAAGAGAAGAAGGAGAAATCAAAGAGAGAGAAGGCTGCCAAGATGCCAACTCAAGAGGAGGCATCTGAGTACTTTTTTAAGAACAAGCAGGAGCAGCTTGGTTACTTAATAGCATCAACACTGAGGATTGAGAAGGGGTTGGCCACCCTAACTCAAAATCAGGAGAGCCTAGAAAGAATCATGGAACAAAAATTCTATGATCTAGATGTCAAAGTAACTGAGATTCAGTCAGTTGTGGAGCAGCTTAACGATGACATGCAGGAGAGGAAGGGCAAGACAACAACTGATGCATTTTCCAGAGTGCCTAGAGCTCAGAGGTCAGCTGCAGTGCCTGTGACAGACACTAGAGCCACATCATCTACACCAGCTACAACTCCTACAGCTCCGGTACAACCAGCTTCAACACCAACTCCTCCAGTTCCCTCCACATCAACTGAAGCCTTCGTCCGAGGAGCCATCTCTACACCACCACCTGAAGATCAAGCCTGAGAGTCGATCTAGCACTATGCATTTTCTATGAACTTTTTGGTAACTTGTTGCCAAAGGGGGAGAAAAATGTATAGATCATAGGCTTCGAGAGACAGAGTGTTGCTTTTATTCTCTCTTGCTTTGGTGGTTAAACTTTGTTTGCTTTTGATTGCTTGAGATACTATGCTATTATTTGTGAGACATTGATGATCATGTGTTTGATCATAAGCTACACTTATGCCTGTTTGATGATATTATCTTACCTATCCTTATATGATCATTCACTTTGCTTGGTGATGAGTGCATGTATTCAATCTTTATTATTTTGAGCGCTCCACCGAGATGTATGTGACATGGAAGAGTAACCCATGAGCCTAATTCCTTGTGCATTTGCAGTCCAAAGCAAATCTTAAACTATGCACAAATTTAGGGGGAGCTCTTGCTTATCACATACTTCTCAAAGCGACGATGTTTTTCAATCTTATTATCATTTGTCGAAGCTTTGATCTATATGTTGTCATCATTTACCAAAAAGGGGGAGATTGAAAGTGCAACTATCCCTAGGTGGTTTTGGTAATTCATAACAACATATAGCTCATTGAGCTAATGCTATTCCCAGACTATTATTTCAGGAAAGCTCAATGAATGGCATGGCATGGATGATGAAAGTGGATCCCTCAAAATATCAAGGACAAAGGATTGGCTCATGCTCAAAAGCACAAGACTCTTCATTTTACATTTTAGTGATCCAAGATCACATTGAGTCTATTGGAAAAGCCAATACTATCAAGGAGGGATGGGGTGTTGCTTAATGAGCCTCTTGCTTCAAGTGCTTAGTGATGTGCTCCAAATACCCTCAACTACTTTCTCACATCCTCATATGACCTAAACCCAAAATCAAAATCGGTCACACCGATTCTTTCTATCCGGCGCCACCGAGTTCAAATGTCATAGCCACTGCCACAAACCCTAGGAAAATCGGTCTCACCAATAGGGATCTCGGTCTCACCGAGATGGGATTGTAATCTCTCTGTTTCCCTTTTTAACGTTTCGGTCTAACCGAAGTGAGCGATCGGTCCCACCGAGATTGCAATGTAAACTACCCATTTCCCTTTCGTAACATTTCGGTCTCACCGAAATGATCGAATCGGTCCCACCGAGTTTACCTAACCAACTCTCTGGAAAGCTTATTACCAAAATCGGTCCAACCGAGTTTGTGTAATTGGTCTCACCGAGATTACGTTATGCCCTAACCCTAACCATATCGGTCCTACCGAGTTGCATGTTGGTCCCACCGAAAATCCTAACGGTCACTAGGTTTACTAAATCGGTCCGACCGAGTTTGTTGATTCGGTCCCACCGAGTTTGGTAAATTGTGTGTAACGGTTAGATTTTGTGTGGAGGCTATATATACCCCTCCACCTCCTCTTCATTCGAAGTGAGAGCCATCAGAACAAATCTACACTTCCAACTTACCATTTCTGAGAGAGAAACACCTACTCATGTGTTGAGACCAAGATATTCCATTCCTACCATATGAATCTTGATCTCTAGCCTTACCCAAGTTGCTTTCCACTCAAATCTTCTTTCCACCAGATCCAAATCCTATGAGAGAGAGTTGAGTGTTGGGGAGACTATCATTTGAAGCACAAGAGCAAGGAGTTCATCATCAATGCATCATTTGTTACTTCTTGGAGTGTGGTGTCTCCTGGATTGGCTAGGTGTCACTTGGGAGCCTCCGACAAGATTGTGGAGTTGAACCAAGGAGTTTGTAAGGGCAAGGAGATCGCCTACTTCGTGAAGATCTACCGCTAGGGAGGCAAGTCCTTCATGGGCGACGGCGATGGTGGGATAGACAAGGTTGCTTCTTCGTGCACCCTTCGTGGGTGGAGCCCTCCGTGGACTCGCGCAACTGTTACCCTTCGTGGGTTGAAGTTTCCATCAACATGGATGTACGATAGCACCACCTATTGGAACCACGCCAAAAACATCCGTGTCTCCAATTGCGTTTGAATCCTCCAAACCCTTCCCTTTACTTTCTTGCAAGTTGCATGCTTTAGTTTCCGCTGCTCATATACTCTTTGCATGCTTGCTTGAATTGTGTGATGATTGCTTGACTTGTCCAAAGATTGCTAAAATCTGCCAAACTCTAAAATTGGGAAAAGGTTAAGTTTTAATTGGTCAAGTAGTCTAATCACCCCCCCTCTAGACATACTTCAAGGTCCTATAACTTGGAGTGGACGTCAAGAAAGAAACAAGGAGGCCACGAGGCAGGGAGGCGCGCCCAGGGGGGTAGGCGCGCCGCCAACCCTCGTGGGCCCCTCATGGCTCCCCTGACCGACTTCTTTCGCCTATATATACTCATATACCCTGAAAACATCTGAGAGCACCACGAAACCCTATTTCCACCGCCGCAACCTTCTGTACCGGTGAGGTCCCATCTTGGGGCCTTTTCCGGTGCTCCGCCGGAGGGGGAATCGATCACGGAGGACTTCTACATCAACACCATAGCCTCTCCGATGAGTTGTGAGTAGTTTACCTCAGACCTTCGGGTCCATAGTTATTAGCTAGATGGCTTCTTCTCTCTCTTTGATTCTCAATACAAAGTTCTCCTCGATCTTCTTGGAGATCTATTCGATGTAATACTTTTTACGGTGTGTTTGTCGAGATCCGATGAATTGTGGGTTTATGATAAAGATTATCTATGAAAAATATTTGAATCTCCTCTGAATTCTTTTATGTACGATTTGTTATCTTTGCAAGTCTCTTTGAATTATCAGTTTGGTTTGGCCTACTAGATTGATCTTTCTTGCAATGGGAGAAGTGCTTATCTTTGGGTTCAATCTTGCGGTGTCCTTTCCCAGTGATAGCAGGGGTAGCAGGGCACGTATTGTACTGTTGCCATCGAGGATAAGAAGATGGGGTTTATATCATATTGCTTGAGTTTATCCCTCTACATCATGTCATCTTGCCTAATGCGTTACTCTGTTCTTATGAACTTAATACTCTAGATGCATGCTGGATAGTGGTCGATGTGTGGAGTAATAGTAGTAGATGCAGAATCGTTTCGATCTACTTGTCGCGGACGTGATGCCTATATACATGATCATGCCTAGATATTCTCATAACTATACACTTTTCTATCAATTGCTCGACAGTAATTTGTTCACCCACCGTAATACTTATGCTATCTTGAGAGAAGCCACTAGTGAAACATATGGCCCCCGGGTCTATTTTGCATCATATAAGTTTCCAATCTACTTTATTTTGCAATCTTTACTTTCCAATCTATAAAAATACCAAAAATATTTATCTTATTATCTCTATCAGATCTCACTTTTGCAAGTGGCCGTGAAGGAATTGACAACCTCTTTACCGTGTTGGTTGCAAGGTTCTTATTTGTTTGTGCGGGTACGAGGGATTTGAGTGTAGCCTCCTACTGGATTGATACCTTGGTTCTCAAAAACCGAGGGAAATACTTACACTACTTTGCTGCATCACCCTTTCCTCTTCAAGGAAAAACCAATGCATGCTCAAGAGGTAGCACACCCTCAAGGTCATCATCTTCGACGATGATGGTATTGAGGTTGTCAACAAGTGCGAGAAGCACGATGAAGCCTTCGCCGCCAAGGAGTAGGGCCGGGCATCCTCTTTAGTCTGCTTTGAACATGTTTATGATTTATGCGTTGAACTGTTATTGAAGTGTGGTACTGCTTATATCTGAATTATGCTAGTTGATGTTCTGTTTATACTCTTCTGTGCTTATGATGTGTGTTGCCGAAGTGTGGGGGTAACCTCACCAACTAGCCAAAGAGGTACCACACACCAGGCGTTGCATACAACCAAACACCATACCTTGGGTTTGTCCACTAACATGCAGGCAACCAAACACCAGGCAGTGTGGTTTAGAGCCCATGCAGGCAAGAGGCCATGCAGGTAACCAAACAACATGCAGATGGTGCGAGGCTGCATTTGCATGGCCAGGTTGGGTGGAGAAGTGTATGCAATGCGAGTACTGTAGCGCACGGCAACCAAACACGCCCCTTATGTGCTAGCTTGGCCGATGCGTTGCCATGAGCTAGAGTTGGCCTGCGCTAGCTGGCTACCGCGCTACCCGGGCTAGCAGGTCGCCGCGCTGGCCATCTCCTGATCTAGCTGCGCTCGCGGGCAGTTGCTCGCCGGCCTGTGGCCGGAGGTGCCGGACATAGTTTTTTTTTAAATTTGGTGGGGATTTCTTTTTAGTGAGAGACAAACGAAGAAGACATGTGACACATGGGTCCTACATGTCATAAGTCATAACAGTTAATGTAACAGTGAAATACAAAGAGTTGACTAGTCTGCCACATCAACGCTTACGAGTGGGCCCAACCTGTCATGAATGAGTTTAAGAACTCCTATTTGACCACTTTTTTCCCTCAAAAAAAGTTGATCACTTTTATGATTTGTTAGTTTTTTTTTGCCAAAAATTAGTCCTAAAGTGGAAGTTCTGGACATTTTTTCTTTAAGTGGTAGTTTTCTGTTAGGGTCGAAAATAATTTGTTAGTTTTTGGTTAAGTATGCATTAAACTGACATGCACCATATAGTTGATTGTTTTATACTCCCTCCGTTCGAAATTACTTGTCTCGGAAATGGATGTATCTAGAACTAAAATACATCTAGATACATCCATTTTCGCGGCAAGTAATTCGGATCGGAGGGAGTACATCAGTAGAAGCATGAGAAGAGAACATATAGACATGCGTTAACCTCTTTTCCTCACGCGTCGTGTTTCATGAACAAGCTGATGTAGGACATATGCGTCGTGTGTGTGTGTCTGTGTGTGTGCGCGCGCGCGCGCGTGTGTGTTGTCTTTTTTGTCGCACGTGAAAAAGATTCAAAACATTTTACCCAGATGAATTTGAACTAACGTGACTGTTCCTATCCGTGCACTGGATCATTTTTAGTTCCTTTCATCTAGTAGTGGATTTGTTTTGACTCAGGTCTATATGAGGTCGCTCCTCTACACACACACACACACACACACACACACACACACACACACGTGACACAAACACGCATGAGACCATGACTTTCCCATTCTGCCTCTCGGTGTGCGCCGCAAAGTGGAACGACAGACCTCCAGAACTTTGCCTCTTATGATCATGTACAGGAGAGAGTTATCAGATTTTCGGAGAGTGCTCTCACGTGACTGCTGGCATCTCCTTCGACATTGGAGCGGACAGCTACTTCTCAAAGGACAACTACTTCCCAACGACAACGACTTCTTCGCTGACATGCCTTCTGATGCTGATGCTAACGTTCTTCTTCCACCGCACCATGTGTATGCTTGTCCCTTTTGATAAGGACATCCATACTACTGTTACACCCACAACTCCCGGATGTCATTAGCTCAAGTTCGAGAGACACAAGCACCAACGATTAGAGTTTAAGTATGTCAACTCAAATATCAGGTACTTCCATTTCTAGGAACGCTCCCAAATGTTTATGAGAATGATGTTACCTAAGTCAGATATATTTCTATTACTCATTAGTTAAGGACCTAGAATGAAAAGCAAGACACGCATTGGAGTATGATCAAGCATGCATGAAGATGATTCTAGACTTCGAAGCCACATTGATGACACATGTGCGATACGGATGGAGTATACATGATGTCACTTTATAGTTTCTTTCACAATCACCTATAAGATGTAATTTCGGAGTACAAGACTTAATGCATTTTTTAGAATCCGTTTTTAGAAAGGACACCGATATAAGGTTAGATTTGACCCCCCCCCCCACGCAGTGGTCTTGCCAAAGCCCCGTTATTGAAGTTCAAAAAAACGCCCAGTTATGTATCTCCTTAAGTACCCCCTTAAAGCATTGAGTTGGGGCTTAAACTTTATTGAATTGATTTTTAATAGTTGCTACTGAATTTGCCATAGACACAAGAGTTGACAAGACATCCTGCATTACATGTCATTGGCCCCACACCGTGTTAATCAAATATTGCATCTTATATCCGCAATTCAGATTGTATCTCTTAAATTCTTGCTTGCTTTTCGGTTGCATGCAGAGATGGATCTTCATGATCAGTTTGACTGTGGTATCAACATTGTCAATAACCATACCGACCGGACTTGGTTTGGTGATTGCTAAAGCGCATTGTCAAGTGTTCGGTGTTGTCAGGTCATCAAATTACTCTCCTTCTATAAAAAAATCAACATTGTCTCACAAAAAGACCGGGCCACCTTGTTCCTATGACCTTTGGAATCAAAGGGGGCGGTGTGGGGGTGGGAGGGGGTGGGCGATGGCTCATCAGCCTATACGTTAGTTCGTAACAAAATCTTTTGTACTCCTGTATGATTATTGTGGCTTTAGACATCCTAAAAAGAACAAGTTATTGAAATTCATATGCTCCATGCAGGGAATGTGGTATATGATGTGACACAACAACATCCTACTAGCTAATTGCCCATGCATTGCAGCAAGCGTATTTTAGTTGTCCAAAATCAATCTTGTTGGACATATACCTTACATCAGTTCTGATAACATTTAATTTGATGGGATTTTGGTTTAGTTGAGATTTTTATAAGATTAATTTGATTTGATTTGATTTGCTTTGATTGAGTCAATACAAGGCATGTTTTGGAAAAGTATTGATTTGTGTTTTTTTTTTCTATGGGATCGTTTGGGGTTACAAAAAACCAACAGAAAACCAAGGAACATGGGAGGAAAAAACAGGTGGGTGGTGGAGGCGACGGAACAAACTCCTCTTGTAGAGATAGAAATGTTTTCCACGTGAGAAATGTGACTCGTGGTGCATGGTCCTTAACTTAAAACGGCTCCCTCACTCTTCCCTTTAATTTCCTTTACCAAAGAAAAGGGCCGGTTTATAGAGTGCTGCCAGCACAAATCAAGGAGACTCTGTTCCTCGGAAAAGGGACGCACCACAAGGACGCAGCAAAGAAACCAAGGCGAAAAACTTCCGCAGTGGTGTGTTCCTAATAATAGGGACTTCATCGTTTGATTCTTTGTGCGCGGCAATATCGCTGCCGCGCATCGTTTGATTCGTTTCTTCAAAATTTGTCTGGCTCTCCGCGGCAATGGCGATGCCGCGCAGCGCGCCGGCGGAGCCAGATGAAAGTGCGTCGCGCACGAAGCTCCTCGTCGGCGGCATCGCGGCCTTCCTGCTCCTCGCCATCATCATCGGCACGGCGGCGTTCATCGTGTCGGAGAGGGCCGAGGACGAGGGGGAGACGAACAAGAAAGCGATGGCCGCCACGATGCGCACCGTGGACCTCTTCTGCTCGCCCACGGACTACCAGGCCACGTGCAAGGAGACGCTGACCAAGCCGCTGGAACGTTCTGACAACCAGGTCGACCACCCGCACGCCGCCGCCGCCGCCGCGATCACCGCCGTCGGCCGGGAGCTCTCGCGCGGCTTCAACGAGTCGTCGCTGCTGGAGGCCGTGCGCCAGAGCAACGACACGCTGGTCCACGAGGCCCTGCTCGACTGCAAGATGCTCCTGGACGACTGCGCCGCCGACGTGACCCGCGCGCTCTCCACCGTCGCGTGGCGCGGCGTCGACGGGCCGGCGCAGGACCTCCAGGCGTGGCTGAGCGCGGTGATCACGTTCCAGGGCTCCTGCGTCGACATGTTCCCCAAGGGCGATGTCCGCGTCCAGATCAAGGAGATCATGGAGAAGGCGCGGGAGATCTCCAGCAACGCCATCGCCATCATCCAGCAGGGCGCTGCCCTCGCCGCCATGATCGAAATCGACGCCGGCGCGAAAGTCACCCTCCCCAATGACGCGGACGGCGACGACGATGACGACGACGACAACAACGGCAAAGACGATACCCCCGCCGAGCAAAGCGACGGCGAGCGCCAGCTCCAGGAGTCCGTGTCCGACGTCCCCACGTGGGTGCCCAGCGAGGACCGGAGGATTCTGGAAGAGGCGGAGGAAGAACGCAATGGCGTGCTCACGCCGAACGTGACGGTGGCCAAGGATGGCTCCGGTCAATTCACAAACATCTCGGCCGCCTTGGACGCGTTGCCCAAGAATTACAGCGGGAGGTATGTGATCTACATCAAGGAAGGT
Source organism: Triticum dicoccoides (assembly GCF_002162155.2). NCBI lineage: Eukaryota > Viridiplantae > Streptophyta > Magnoliopsida > Poales > Poaceae > Triticum > Triticum dicoccoides. The sequence goes on from NC_041389.1 coordinate 646,915,348, forward strand.
GTCTACGACGAGTCGGTGAACGTCACCAACGGGATGTCAAACATCACCATGTACGGCGACGGCCCGAAGAAGTCCATCATCACCGGCAGCAAGAGCGTCGGCGACGGCGTAAGGATGTGGAGAACCGCCACCTTGGGTAAGTAAACACACATTGCATTGCCCATAGATGCTTACAACAAATCCAAGCATGCATATGCACGGACAAGCTAGGACCAATGTGACCGTCGTTAATCAACTATGCTGTACGCAGCGGTGGACGGAGACAGGTTCATGGCGGTGAAGATGGGGATCCGGAACACGGCGGGGGACGAGAAGCAGCAGGCGATTGCGGTGCGCGTGAAGGGCGACCGGGCCATCTTCTTCAACTGCCGGATCGACGGGCACCAGGACACGCTCTTCGCGCAGGCCTACCGCCAGTACTATCGCAGCTGCATCGTCTCCGGCACCGTGGACTTCATCTTCGGCGACGCGGCCGCCGTGTTCCAGCGCTGCGTGCTGCTCGTCAAGGACCCGCTCCCGGGGAAGCCGGGCGTGGTGACCGCGCACGGGCGCCGCGACCGGCAGCAGACCACCGGCTTCGTCCTGCACCGGACCCGCATCGTGGCCGATGCAGCCCTCGCCAGCAAGTCGTCGACGGTGAAGACCTTCCTGGGGCGGCCGTGGAAGGAGTACTCGAGGGTGATTGTGATCGAGTCGGTGATCGACGGGTTCGTGCACGCGCAGGGGTACATGCCGTGGGAGGGCAAGAACAACCTGGGCACAGCGTTCTACGGCGAGTACGGCAATGTCGGGGATGGCGCCAACATCACCGCGCGCCAGGAGATGAAGGGGTTCCATGTGCTCAACAAGGATAAGTCGAAGGTGTTCACGGTGGAGCGCTTCCTGAACGGCGGCGAGTGGATACCGGAGACGGGCACGCCGGTGAGGCTAGGGCTGTTTGGCTGAGATATACAGATGGGTGGAGTGTGTTCTTCGATCCGTGTGTACGAATGCGTTGTTAGGTTCACCTGTAATGTAATGTATGTACAAAATACAGTCAAAATAGTGACCTCAAAAGAGAAGTGCCTACTGCGTGAAGAGGAAAATTAATGTCGATCTGCTTCTTTTCTGTTGGTGAACTAATCATCCACACCATGGCAAGATTAACCGTGCGTGCACATGAACAAGACCAACGAGGGAGGAGCCCCGCAGATGGAACTGGATCCTCTAACTAACATACAGAATAAAAGTTAGAAACGCTACAATACTCTAACTTTTTATGACTAGGACAAAAATGAGTTCAATTAATTTACAAATTACAGATCTACTATGTACATTCGTAGTAACTAGCAAATGAGTCTGTGCATTGCAACGCGAGAGAAAATAACACGCGCCCCTAACTCAATAATCGTGACTGGAGATCACAATAGGTCCATGCTATTTATTTGAACGTGGCATTCCATCTGTGTTGCCGCTTATCCTCTTTCCACCCTCGCCGACGATGGCCTGCTCACACAATCACCAGTGTTTGAATATGGTCAATCCTAAGGCGTCTCTCTCTCCGCATAAGATGAGAAATCTGCTTTCTATTTCCCATGCGGGATTTTGCTGACGCGTCCATGCATTGTTATAGATAACTTTTTTCGTCTCCAATCTAATTTTATTGAGGTGTTCATTTTCAAATCAGATCTACATCGACACGAAAGAGAGGCGGATCCTGCACTATTAATTAAATATGCACCCTAAATAACATTTTAAAAATGGTTAGCAGGTAAAATAACATCATATTCAGATTCTACACATTTTTTGATCAAATTCCATATATGTTAAAAATGGAGTTATGGTTTAAAAGATATGACTATTTTGAAAAACATATGATATGGACTATTAATTAAGGCTCCACCCTAAATAACATTTTAAAAATGGTTAAGAGCCAAATAACATCATATTCAGATTCTACACACTTTTTTAATCAAATTGCATACATAATATGTTAAAGCTGAAGTTACGGTTTGAAAGATATGACTATTTTGAAAAACATATGATATTGACTATGGGTTAATTAAACCAAATGTGAAGTTGTTTTCCGCAAACAACGAACATTTTTTCTGGAGTCACTTAAACATGAACCGCGTGTTGATTTGAGTAAACTACAAGGGGTATTGTGTAAAAACAAAACATTTTTCTAACTCATTTAAACTTAGACTGCGGATTGATTTCAGAAAAGTGCAGGGGGGTTTCTGTAAAATGACACAATAGACCACAGCGTTATTTGATGGTGCAATAAAATTAATTTATATTTACCGTAAATACCAACACTAAACCACAGGTAACAGTTCCTAACTTTCCTTCTTCATTTTACACTAGACTAGCACTGTAGCACTATGACTTTCCCTCTCTAAGTTAGAGGATCCGACTCCCACGGTATAGGCATTACCGCACACTTGTCAATGGGGTACAAGCTTATTCACGCTATGTACACGAACACTAGAAGAAAATCACATCTAGGCACTCAATTTATGGGATGTGCTTATTTGGTTCATCAATCCTACTCTGAAAGTTCCCATTGAATCTGCTATCAAATTGTTGAATTTGGACTTGGTTGGGGGATCGAAAAATGAGCTATAATATTAAAATTGTGTCTGGTCTTTTTTTCTATTGAAAACAACTTTGGTTCTACCAAATGGTGCCAAAAATAGTCTACTGGTTCCAGGCGTCAAGTGTCACATAAATGTGAAAATTTAAAGTTGGAAATCAAGACTTGCCACCAAACCAATCACATGGGACAGAGCATTCATATATCGGCATATAAAACATACATGGTCCGACTGAGTTGTAGCATTTTTTCGATATTGTTACCCCGTCAGACCATCTAAGCTCATGTACATATTGTCTCTTGGTTGCAAGTGTGTCCATCATCTAGGGTTGGGAGGTATCAAAAATCGTTATTATCCGAGGAGAAATGGGGGTCATTCATCATAGCAACTTGGTGGGCAATCTGGCTTGAGCGGAACTCCGATGTTGAGTTGCATTGGCAAAGCTGCATGTGACTGTTTTCAATCACATTTAGGACAGTATCGTTGAAAGGAAGGCAGTAGTCTACAGGGTACCACAATAGTATAACCTAGGGTATCTATCTGCCTAACGCGGTGCATCTGTTTCTAAAGCATCATCCCAACGATGTTGCAGAATGGTGTATGCTTGGACCTTGGAGCCTTGTTGATCGCATGTATCCTTCATCTTCATGTGACTCTAACTTTGTACAGCAAGGGGTTGTTGCTTTTCTGTAACTCTAACTTCATACATTTTCGCAATTAATTAAATGAAAGCAACATTATTGCTTTAGTCCAAAAATAATAATGTCATTGCCATATATGGATCACGGTACCCTACCACTCTGGTGAACAATACGAACCCACACGGAACCAGTTCAAGGTAATCATGGAGCAAAGTTGCCAATGGTAGACGCCGGCGCTGCTCTATTGACAGTTTATTGATCGATGGCGCTAGAACCTCGGACCCTCACGGCATTCTCAATCACGTTCAGCAGTTCTTCTCTTCTCTTCTGGCTGCCAGGCCGGCTTCTGGCTTTGTTATTTCCGCTTTCTCTGGTCCCAACCTTGACTGGTGTCGGACGAAGAGAACTCTGTGCTCATGGTTCCTCTATCCGTTGAAGAAATTGAAGCGGTCCTCAATTCTGCGAATGCGAATTTGGCGTCCGCCCCGGATGGTTTTTCGATTCCCTTCTTGAAGAAGTTTTCTCCAATGCCGCCACTACTGCAGGAATGCCCAGCAGTTGCGGGTGCAGAAAGCCTAGTTGTGGCGGGCCAAGCTCTCAGGGCCGCCCGCCACTAACCTCCCTCCACGGCTATAAACCATCAGTGGCGGGCGCTCGCCCCCCACTGGTATGTAGCTTCTTGTGGCGGGCTTTCTGACCTGCCCGCCATAGCTGCTACCATAGTTGTTGCTCTTCAGACGTTCTGCCCGCAAAAGGGATGAGCGCGAACGATTCTCAATATAACTGAAGCAGAATGAATTCATTTTGAGAACAAACCCTCAAATAATCCAGTAACACTTGAAAGTTTTTCTGACTTAAGAAACAAACATCAATGTATCACATTCATCTTAACATACTAGTTAATTAACTAACAGTTCTCTGGCTGATATATTCAAGACTTATTTCTAAACATGGTCAACAACAACCATTATCTGATAGTCGTTGCAGTTGCTCTTCCTTACAATGATTACCACAAGGGTGTCCACCCTTAGTTCTCTCATTCCCTTGATGAACTCCTGCCAGCCGGACATGCCCTCTTGGTCCATGGATTACTCCATTGGTGCTGACGGCGGCGATGCCACTCCGGAAAACATCTTCAAAGGTAACTTCTGAACTCCCCATCATTAAGAGAAAATAGAAAGCACACAATATTAGACATCTCACCATACTTGGTTATCACCAAAAAGAGATGAAAGAATATAAAACATCTCACCATAACTTTTTTGACCATGTTAGTTTTTGCTAGACAGTCCACAAAGGGCTTCCCCAAGAAGGCTAAATAGGATGGTAACATCGCTTTCACATTAGCTGTCTCGTCCCGAGTAAGCTTCTTGATCAAAAAATTGCAGAAACAATAGGACCATCGTCTTCATCTTCGATGTCCTCATCTTTATCTTGGTTGTCCTCATCTTCATCTTGGATGTCCTCATCTTCATCTTCATCTTCATCATCCTGGTCATCTTCATCATCCTGATCATCTTAGTCATCTTCATCTTCAACATCCTGGTCATCATGGTCATCATCATCATCATCATCATCATCATCATCATCGTTGTTGACATATAATGTCCTTAACCTGTTCACCTATCCTGTTAAGGAAAAGGCTATGAGTTCTCCTCTTTAAAATTATTCACTGCAATGTACTGTTCCCATCCATCACCATATATGATGGTTTTATTCTTTCCTTTGCGTAGATCTGTAACATCTCAAATTTTCAATTTGGAATATTATACACTAGATCATCATTGCATATCATATTTTTATTGCATTTTGGCTTGATCCAGAAATTCTACGCAACTCAAGGACCCACGGAGAGAGTTGGGGATTTCGTTATTTTCATATTTGAGTTTTCTCAAATTTTGAAAGTAGGATCATTTGATTTTATTTATTTCATCTTCAATTATTTCTATTATACAAATATGAGAGAGGGAATAAAATGACTTTACCAAAAATAAAGAAATATTGAGGATTTAATAATAAAATCAAATAAAATTTTATTTCGGAGTTTGGCTACTTTATTTGCATTTAGGAAAAATTGCTCGTTTTTCAAAACTGCATTTTAGGTCCAAGAAAATGTTCATCTCGTTCTCAATATTTTATTTAGACGATGAAAATTTGTTTTGGCATTTTTAGAATTTTATTTTTTTTCTAGGTTTTATTTTCTGTTCGGCGGAATTGTTTAAAAAAAACTCCCGCCGCCCACCCTGCGTCCGCCTCCCTGCCGCCGTCTCCCGCGCGAAGACCGCGACCGCCGCCGCCGTCGCCGTAACCGAGTCGGCCACGATTCCCTGCCCCCTCCCGCAAGCCACCCCCCCTAAAAGCCGACCCGGGCCCCCCCTAGAGCCCCAAGCCGGAGCCGCCGCCGCTGCAAGCCGCCCACCCGCCG
>NC_041389.1:646921666-646951464 GCF_002162155.2 Triticum dicoccoides
GCGCCACCGCCGCCCGGACCCCCGCCGCCCACCGGACCCTACCGGAGCCGCCGGACCTCACCAGAGCCCCGACGAGGTAGCCGCCCGCCGCCGCCCCGGTTTTCTAAGAAAACCGATTCGGTTTTTTTTTTGATAACCCAAGGTTTATTTTTTTAATCAGTTTTTTTTGGTTTATTTCATTAGCGAGCGTTCGCTCGTTCGTCCGTTTTAACGGACGAGTCCGCCATTTAGTTTCAGTTAACGAACATCCGTTCGTTAAACTGTTCGTCAATTTTTCTTTTTCTCGGATTTTCCGCGATTATTCGAGATCGCAATTTCTGATCCGATTTTCGTTTTAGTTTAGCTTTTCGTTCATTTATCGGAATCAGGCGATTCAAGCGCCTGGAGTTTTGTGTCAAAACCCTCTTTCCATTTAACCAACTCAAACAAGTTTTTGCTACTGTAAAATTTGACTTAGGTCCTGATTAGTAAACGAAGCTTGTTTCTTTCGCCGTTTGACTTTCGTTGCTTCGTTTGATTTGATTCTTTTTGCAAACCGGAGTTCTTAAGTTGAACTTTCTGGTTAGATCTCTTATTTGAGTTTACCCCATGCATTAGATGAGTACTTATTGTATGCATGTTTGTTTGCGATCGAGTACCCAAAGTGCGCCACTTGCTACTTTGAATCTCTACAGGTTTCACGGATCATCAGCAAGGCAAGTAACACTTTGATCATACCTCTTTACTACCCATTTTTATTGCATTAGATCAATCCTAAAACAATTGCATGGTTAGGATCTGATTAATATGTGGGTTTTGGGAAGTAGATGAGGTAGTACCTATTACCTGTTGTATTATCAAACCCTTGGGAGTTACTTCTACGTTTGCTTATTACCATGCTATGCTAGTAGACATGGATTGGGTGTCACGACCAGTTTTCCAATAAAATACTTATTGAGAAACCGATCCTTTTTGTCCAGTACGAGGAAAATCCTTCTGACTGGTAGACAAAATCTTGATACAATAAGCCAGTAGCATTTAATATAATACAGGGTCGAGCTGGTATGCTCAACAATTTATTACAGACACGCCAATAATTATACATAATGGCGGATATGGGACAATGGTGTGGGGTGTCTTACTACTGACTCAAGAATAAAGTGGTGGTGGAATATCACAGTGGAGTGGACAACATAACTCCTAAACTGGCAGCTCATCGAGCGTCGAGGTGAGGCTCGATGAATTTATTCGGGTAGCGGAAGCGGATATAATACAGTGACCAAATCCAGGGTCGCACGAGACTGACTGGGACTCCTCTAGGCGTCGGACTCGCTATCGAACTCTCCATCCATGAGATCGCCTTCGTCAGCATCTGGACAAATCAACAAGCCAGGTGAGTACTTTGAAAGTACTCGCAAGACAGCTCGGACATAAGATATAATAAATGCATGCATGAATGCGTCATGAGCAATGATGAACTCACACAACATTATTTAGTAATAAGAAAGTCAGACGGTAGTAAAAATAACTGAAAACCGATCGGGTGTCTGAAGCGACGCCTCGAAGGGTGAACAAATAAACAAATCATGCCGCAATCGGGCGTCTAAGCGACACCACATAAAGGGCTTATATTGAAAGTAAAAGACATGCGTGCCACAGTCGGACGTTTGAGCGACATCACAGAAAGGGCTTTTATTGAAAATAAATAACAAGCGTGCCACAGTCGGACGTCTAAGCGACATCACAGAAAGGGCTTATATCAATAGTAAATAACAAGTGTGCCACAGTCGGACGTCTGAGCGACATCACAGAAAGGCTTATATCAAAAGTAAATAACAAGTATGCCACAGTCGGACGTCTGAGCGACATCACAGAAAGGGCTTATATCAAAAGTAAATAACAAGTGTGCCACAGTCGGACGTCTGAGCGACGTCACAGAAAGGGCTTATATCAAAAGTGAATAACAGGTTAGTCCATCCACAAGAATAAACTGTTAATCGGACTTAACATTCATGTGGTTCACCGGAGTTTGTCACTGAGACTGACATTTGACGAGATAAGATGATCACAGTACTTGGACATGTACAAGATGGTTCAAGGGATTTTTGACTCTGCAGAGTTTGTACTAACTGCCCACAGCCAACGGATTTCCGTAGTCCGAATGACTAGTTCCGTTTACGGTATTTCGGTAGAAACACATCTAAGCAGTACACACCCATTCCACCTCACGATGCCAGGAATCACCCTAGACAACGTCCAAGAAAAACTTTGAGACGGGGAGGTCACAACCTCGAATAGCATGGGATCAAATTTCTATACGCGTGCTCTAGGGGTGCCCCCCTCTCGGTCCCAACCGGAAACACCCATGCCCCCTGACTGGATGACGGGCTTTAATCCAGGGCCATGGAACCCTCATCCCGGCCTCTCTATTTGGTGTTTACCAGGAAAGTGGTTTGCAACTTACTAAGCCATATTCCTTGAGGAAAACATGTGGTAGTACCGGAAAGGAAATGAATGGGAATGTGACTTGATTCACGTTAACACTAAAGTCAAATAGTCTGGCGTAAGACTGGCATGCCACAACACTGCCATCTTACCCATTCTCATGCCATCACATGGCCATGCAAACTTATATCCAACAACATATGGATTTCCGAAACTCACTTGCCTTATCTTTGCATGAAATATAACATTCAACGAAATGTTCATAAACATGCCATGATACTACTAAATTCAAACATGCAACAACCACTCATCATATCAAGAGTTCAAACATGCTTGCCTGGTTCGGAGTAGTCGGAGTCTAACTGCGTGAAGTTCGCGGCTCCGTCACCTCCTCCGGTATCTACGGTATAAGAAAAAATACGTACGTAACGTAAATACCGCGAGTGCACATAAAAGTGTTCCAAATATTTTTTCAAATAAATATGACAAAAAACTAGACAGAAAAATAAAGATGATAGAAAAAGAATCACTCAAAAACCATTTTCTGTTTAAAAGTTATAAAGGTTTTAAGACCAGGGACCCATCTGTAATGAAACAGAAAGTTTCCAGGGGGTCAACTAAATAAAACAGAAAAAGATTCGGAAAAAGAGAAGACACTGACGAGGGGGTCCCACCCGTCAGATTTAAATTTGTGAACGGGGAAGAACAGAGTTTGCCGGCGCCCGAGAGCTGCAGTGGTCGCCGGCGGCGATCCACGGCGAGGCAGGGGGATCGGGCGGTACCAGAGTGATGAGCGTGTCCTTCCGCGTCGGGGGGTGGTGGCGTTGGTCGCCGGAGAGCACCACGTCGATGGCGGCCCTTGCTCCGGCGGACGGCGGCTCGGGTGGAGATGGATCTCGTCGGGGAGGGCTGCGAAGGTCAAATCGAAGCTTGGGTTAGCTCACTGGTTGCTCGAGGTGGCTACTGACGTGGTTTGGGCGTCGGGGATAGCCTCACCGGAGTGAATCGAGCTGGTGGCCGAGGCGGATTGGGGCGGCCGGAGTTGGGGGAGGAGACCTCCTCGAGGTCCTCCTAGTGGCTTGGTGGAGTGTTGGTGAGGTGCAGTGGTGGTGCGTGCACGAGAGCGAGCTCGGGGCTCCTTTTTATAGGCGATCCGAGGCGGTGGCCGTGAACGGAGTTCTCTGGCGATGGTTACGGCGGCGCAGAGCTTGGTCGGAGAGGTTTAGGGAGTTGGGCGTCAATGTGGAGTTCCACTGGTTCCGTTTGACGCTAAACAAGCTTGGATTAGGAGTCCTGGGTGGATTCGACGGAACAAGGCGGCGCGGGCCCATCGGCGGCAGAGGGCGCGCCCTGTGCTTGCCGGACCATGGCGACGGTGCTGCGGGGGTGCGCTGGCATGCATGAGGCCACGCGGAGGGCTAGGGAGCAATGGGCGGCGCAGATCGGCGTTGCGAGCCGGAGCAGGCTCCATTTGGCCGCCACGGGTGGCTCTGCCACCGCAGAGGCTGCCGACGTTGAAGATGCTCGCCGCCACCGACGCCTGCATCCGTCCAAGCGGGCGTGCGGTGCTCTAGCCAGGGGGGAAGGGGCCGTGCACAAAGCGCCAGGGTGCACGGGCGATCAGTGCCAACACTCTGACGAAAACGACACTGCAACTCTGAACTTATCTGAAGGTGCACAGGAACAGTGCCGACCAAGTGTTCGACGAAATGATTTTGGCATGTGGGTAATTTTTCTTGATCTGATCTTTGGTGTGGTGGTCTCTCATTGCATCTGAGGGCTGCCTGAATTTTGGTGGAATTTTTGGAAAAGTGGAGATATGAATTTCACCAAATTTGACAAATCTGGTCCAAACTTGCAGAGGCTGAAATTTGAAAAATTTGAAAAGAAGGAGAGTGGATCTTGATGGTTCTAGGTTGTGGTTACCAAGGACCATCCAGAGGAGTTGGTTTGAGATCAAAACTCAAAGGCATTTAGGTACTTGCTTTGCAAATCACCTAGGTTCAAAATAATGGACATAATTGTTTTGGGGAAAGAAATAAATGAAATAAAATCCAAAAATGAGTTGGACTTGTTGGGACAGAATATATGGATTGCCCCAAAGTGGAAGGAGGGTTTTTGGCAGGTTTTACCATATGAAGCATGGTAAAATCGTGAGTGGTTTCAACAAAAGAGAAGTCCCAAAATTTCTAGGGTTTTCTTAATAACAGAAAATAAGTCCAAAGAAAATGAATTTGAGAAGGGGACAATTTAGAAGAAAGGTTTTTAATAACCAAATACCAGGGTTGAAGAAGACACCAAAAAATAAAATCGTTGCCAAGGGGGAAAAAGTTTTGAGAGAGAGGTTTTTGGAAGAATTTAAATGGCCTTCTTCAAATCCAACAAAGTTTTTTGCTGAAAACCAAATAAATTTTTTTGGAGTGTCACAACACCTACCCCCTTAAGAAAAATCTCGTCCCCGAGATTTCAGCTGATCCTCAAATAAGTGTGGATGCTCTGCTCGAAGAAAATCCTCTCTTTCCCAAGTGGCTTCACTCTCGGTGTGATTGCTCCATTGAACTCTGAAAAACTTGATGGTTTTCTGTCGGGTCCTTCTTTCAGACTCCTCCAATATTTTTACTGGATGTTCCCGATAGGTGAGGTCTGGTTGCACGTCAATGTTTTCATGGGATACTTGCTTCTCTGGGTTGCTCACGCACTTCCTTAATTGCGAGACGTGGAACACGTTGTGGATATCGGATAATTCTCCGGGTAAGTCTAGCTGGTAGGCTATCGTGCCTCTTCGTGCCACTATACAGAATGGTCCGATGAATCTTGGTGCTAGCTTCCCCTTAATCTTGAATCGTTGCAGGACCCTCATAGGAGTTACTCGTAGGTACACAAACTCACCGGGTTCGAAACTGATTCCACGATGTTTCTGATCGTAATAACTCTTCTGTCAGCTTTGAGCTGTCTTGAGTCGGTCCCTGATTAGCTTGACCTTTTCCTCGGCTTCTTTGAGCATGTCTGGGCTGAAGATACGGTTGTCTCCGAACTCTGACCAATTTAGAGGGGTACGACATCTCCGCCCGTACAAGGCTTCAAATGGTGCCATTTGCAGGCTGGCCTGGTAACTGTTGTTGTATGCGAACTCTGCGTATGGCAAGCTTTCCTCCCAACTGGTTCCATAAGTGAGGACACATGCTCTCAGCATGTCTTCTAGAATTTGGTTTACGCGTTCAGTTTGTCCGTCAGTCTGGGGGTGGTATGCTGTACTGAAAGCTAGTTGAGTTCCCAGAGCCTGTTGCAGGTGATCCCAAAATCTGGAGATGAATTGTGTGCCCCTGTCAGATATTATGGTCTTTGGAACTCCATGTAAGCAGACGATACGGGAAAGATAAAGCCTGGCAAGCTTCTGAGTGTTGTGGGTTGTCTTCACGGGGATGAAGTGTGCTACTTTAGTCAGTCTATCAGTGATGACCCATATGGCATCATGTCCGTGTCGTGACCGAGGTAGCCCAACAATAAAATCCATTCCAATCTCGTCCCATTTCCACTCGGGTATCTTATTTGGTTTTAATAGTCCGGCCGGTTTCTGGTGCTCAGCCTTGATGCGTTGACATCAATCACAACATGCAATAAACGTGGCTATGTCCCTTTTTATACCGTGCCACCAAAATGTTTCCTGAAGATCCTTGTACATTTTTGTTCCTCCAGGATGGATTGTATACGGAGCGGTGTGGCCTTCAGCTAAGATTTGCTGTTTAAGGTCCTCGATATTTGGTACGCGAAGTCTATTTCCGTACCACAATATTCCCTTCTCATCTGAGGCCTTGCCCAAATTCACTTTCCATTTAATGCCTTCAATGCTGGGGTTCCCATGCTGAGCCTCTTTAACCTTTTCCATCAGGGTAGGCTGTATTTCTAAATTGGACACACTGCCTTCGGTGACCATTATTAAGTTGAGTTTGGCAAAGTCCTGCTGTAATTCAGGTCTCAACTTTGGTAGGCTGTCGTTGTTCGGGTTGGGGTTCCGACTTAGAGCATCTGCCACTACATTTGCTTTGCCTGGGTGGTAGTGGATTCCAACATCATAATCCTTTACTAATTCCAACCAGCATCGTTGCCATAAATTCAGTTCAGGTTGTGTGAAAATATACTTGAGGCTTTTATGGTCTGTGTATATTTCACAACGATTTCCCAGTAAGAAGTGTCTCCACTCCTTGAGTGCATGTATAACTGCTGCTAACTCCAGGTCATGAGTAGGATAATTTTCCTCATGCTTGCGAAGTTGTCTGGAGACATATGCGACTACCTTGCCTTCTTGCATCAATACGCATCCGAGGCCCTTCCGGGATGCGTCACAATACACCTCAAAATTCTTGTGTATGTCTGGCACAATTAATACTGGTGTTGTCGTTAATTTCCTTTTCAGTTCTTGGAAACTTTTCTTGCAAGCTTACGTCCATTCAAACTTCTTGTCTTTCTTGGGTAGCTACGTCATCGGCTTTGCTATAGTGGAAAATCCTTCAATAAATCTTCGGTAGTAACCTGCCATTCCCAAGAAACTTCGTACGTCCGTTACGCTAGCTGGTGGTTTCCAGCCAAGTACGGCCTTGACTTTTTCCGGGTCTACCGCAATACCTTCTTGGGTCAGTACGTGGCCCAGAAAACCTACCTGCTTTAACCAAAATTCACACTTGCTGAACTTGGCGTACAATTGATGTTTCTTGAGTTCTCCTAATACAATTCGGAGATGTTCAGCGTGCTCTTCTGGTGTCTTGGAGTATATCAGAATATCGTCGATGAATACCACAACAAACTTGTCCATAAACTTCATAAATACTTTGTTCATGAGGTGAACAAAATATGCGGGAGCGTTTGTTAGTCCAAATGGCATTACTGTGAACTCATACAGTCCGTATCTGGAGGTGAAGGCTGTCTTGGGGATATCTTCTGTTCGTACTTTTAATTGATGGTATCCCGACCTTAAGTCAATTTTCGAGAATACCTTGGCCTGAGCGAGCTGATCAAATAAATCATTTATCCGTGGCATCGGGTATTAATTTTTGATGGTGGCCATGTTAAGTGCTCGATAGTCGATACACAATGTCAGTGTTCCATCCTTCTTTTTGGCAAATAAAATTGGTGAACCCCAAGGTGAGGAGTTGGCTCATATATATCCTTTGTCCAGTAATTCTTTTATTTGCTTCTTCAATTCTACCAATTCAGATGGTGCCATTCTGTATGGTTTCTTGTATATGGGGGCGGTTCCAGGTGCTAGCTCAATGCTGAATTCTATCTCTCGGTCTGGTGGCATGCCTGGTAGTTCTTCGGGAAATACGTCTGGAAATTCACACACTACTGGAACCTTGCTTAATTCAGAAATATCCACCTTGTTCAATCTCGGTTGCCGGGATATTTTTCTCTCTTTGGCTGAAACTTTTATTGTCTTCCCATGGTGGTGGGTGAGAATTACGGTCCGGTTGAAGCAGTCAATAAAACCTTTGTTGGTGGTTAACCAATCCATCCCTAAGATGACATCCAGACCTTCATTTTCCAAAACAATAAGGTTGGCGTGAAATTTCAATCCTTCAAACTCAATAACCACACCTTGGCAGTAACTCTGGGCAACTTGTTTAATTCCAGGGGACTTGATGATCATGGATTTTTCCAAGGGAAGCATTGAAAAATTATTTTGCAAAGCAAAACTTTTCGAAATGAATGAGTGAGAAGCTCCAGAATCAAACAAAACCATGGCAGGTATTGTGTTGACAGGGAACGTACCGAGTACGATATCCGGGGCATTTTGTGCTTCCTCTCTGGTCACGTGGTTCAGATGACCCTTCCTGTGGTTGTTATTGGGGTTGAAATTGTTACGCTTTGGTGCTGAATTATTGCCACCGTTGTTCGGCTTTGGGGTCGAGTTCCTTGGCTTGGGGAACTGCTTGGCATAATGCTCTTCTTCTCCACAAGCGTAGCAAGTAACGCCTGGGCGATATGTGAACTCCTTGTCCCTTGCATGGAAATTCTTGACTGGGCGTGAGACGTTTGTCGTGGGTTTGTGTGTCCCACCTTTCTGAAAATCCGTCTTGCTTCGGTAGTTATGAGCAAGATTAGTCTGGTCCCTTTTTCGCTTGCGGAAATCCTCCAAGCCGCGTCTCTCATTTTCCAAGGTAATGGCCTTATCCACCAGCGTTTTAAAATCTGGGAAGGTGTGCACAACCAGCTGGCATTTGAGCGCGGGTGCCAGACCGTCTAGGAATTTATCCATCTTCTTGGTTTCAGTCATACGCTCTTCGTTGGCGTAGCGAGACAATAGAGTAAACTGACTGTTGTATTCTAACACCGTCATGGTCCTCTGTTTGAGGTCATCAAATTCTCTCTTCTTGATCTTCATAAGACTTTTAGGAATATGCGCCCCACGAAAACCTTCCTTGAACTCCTCCCAGGTTATATTATTTTCGTTGGGGTGCATGTGTAGGAAGTTTTCCCACCAGAATACAGTTGCTCCAGTGAGATAGTGTGGTGCATATAGCACTTTCTCAAGATCTGAACACTGTGCAATAATTAATTTTCTTTCCATGTCTCAAAGCCAGTCCTCGGCCTCAAGAGGTTTGTCAGTATGAGAAAATGTTTGGGGATGCGTCTTCTGTAGCTCAGATAACTTGGATTGCTGCTGATACTGTCCACGGTGATTTCCCATATTGATGACTTGGTTCATCATTTCCTGATGTTGTTGCTGACTTTGCTCTTAAAGACGGCACATTTGGGAAAGTGCTGTTTCATTGTCCTGTTGACTTGACTGCCCCTGTGTGAAATTGTTGCTTGGTTGTGTGCCATAATTTTCCTCTGACGGAGTTGGCATGGAGCGCGTCCAAGAACGAGACATTTTTCACTCTGGGGATATATTTTGTAAAACTCATAAGAAAGGGAAAAGAGTCGCAAAATTTCAATAAATGCATAAATACTGGAAAAAAATTTAAATGTTCCAGGATTTTTAAAAAGAAGAATCGATTGCGCACGGAGAAGGACTGCTCATTACATATCTTACATGCAGGCGGTAATTATACAATACATCACTCAGGATATGCGTACATATTCCTGACATGTTATTTAGGCTAGTGCACTTCTCCAGTTCCTACATGATGCACAAACAAGCCAATTCTCACAACTTATGTATATATGAACGTATCGTACAGAGCGGTACATCGCATGAAGGCTAAGCGTACTCAGTCGGAGATGGTGAGGATCTCCTTTGCCCTGTTGAGGGTGAGGCACAGGGAGGCTGGGGACTCAACTTCCTCCTTGCTAATAGGCTCCAGACGTGAAGCGCTGCGCTGAGTAGATGGAGCGGGTGCCATATGCGGAGCAACACGAACATGTGTAGGTGCAATGGGTGGTGCAGAGCAGACTGGAGTGGGCGCAATGACTTGGTTGAATTCCTCGGTGGAAGGCAGGCGACGAGCAGTAGCGAGAGTGGTAGGTGCATAAGATGCTGAGGACGAGACGAAAGTCAGTGGCGGTGCGGCGTGCAGGAGCTCCCTCCTGTTAGCGGCACAGCCATGGACTGAGTCCATGCGGGTAGCCACGAAGTCGTCCACCAGGCTGTCGAAGGCTGCCTCCAGAGCCCGGAGATACTCGATAAGCATCTCAAAAGCCTCGTCTCGTTCTCCTCTTGGGCAAGAGAACACGTAGTGACAGGCGTATGGCACGTGGCATGGAAGGTAGCGGTAACGACGAGTCTTCATCGAAGGAAGGACATCCCTGAGGCGAGCTATCGCCTCACGGGCTGCCATCTGCATAGCATGCTTCTCTGTAGGCATGGCTCTTCCCAAGAACCGGAAGCAGCGTAACTCAACACGCCCTCCCTTGAATTGCACCGCGGCCTGGTGCATGGTCAGACTGTCGTTGACTTTGTGCTGATAGAGTGTGAAGACTGGGCGCATAGATGGCCCCTTCGCGACCTGGACGATGAAGGAGAGAAGCTTGACGAACCCATCAGGCACGTTGGCGAACATCTGAGACTCGCAGTTGTTGTCAGCCATCTACAAAAGTAGGCAAAAATTCTGAGTGGTCAGATCATAAATTTATGCTGACTATCAAAAAATGACTACATTTGCAAAAATAAGAATTAGCTCTATCATGCTAATAACCGATTAGCGATCGTGCCTAGTGGCTTCCTACAGTCAGCCTGGCTCTGATACCAAGCTTGTCACGACCGGTTTTCCAATAAAATACTTATTGAGAAACCGATCCTTTTTGTCCAGTACGAGGAAAATCCTTCTAACTGGTAGACAAAATCTTGATACAATAAGCCAGTAGCATTTAATATAATACAGGGTCGAGCTGGGATGCTCAACAATTTATTACAGACACGCCAATAATTATACATAATGGCGGATATGGCACAATGGTGTGGGGTGGCTTACTACTGACTCGAGAATAAAGTGGTGGTGGAATATCACAGTGGAGTGGACAACATAACTCCTAAACTGGAAGCTCATCGAGCGTCGCGGTGAGGCTCGATGAATTTATTTGGGTAGCGGAAGTGGATATAATACAGTGACCAAATCCAGGGTCGCACGAGACTGACTGGGACTCCTCTAGGCGTCAGACTCGCTATCGAACTCTCCATCCATGAGATCGCCTTCGTCAGCATCTGGCCAAATCAACAAGCCAGGTGAGTACTTTGAAAGTACTCGCAAGACAGCTCGGACATAATATATAATAAATGCATGCATGAATGCGTCATGAGCAATGATGAACTCACACGACATTATTTAGTAATAAGAAAGTCAGACGGTAGTAAAAATAACTGAAAACAGATCGGGTGTCTGAAGCGACGCCTCGAAGGGTGAACAAATAAACAAATCATGCCGCAGTCGAGCGTCTAAGCGACACCACATAAAGGGCTTATATTGAAAGTAAAAGACATGCGTGCCACAGTCGGACGTCTGAGCGACATCACAGAAAGGGCTTTTATTGAAAATAAATAACAAGCGTGCCACAGTCGGACGTCTAAGAGACATCACAGAAAGGGCTTATATCAATAGTAAATAACAAGTATGCCACAGTCGGACGTCTGAGCGACATCACAGAAAGGGCTTATATCAAAAGTAAATAACAAGTATGCCACAGTCGGACGTCTGAGCGACATCACAGAAAGGGCTTATATCAGAAGTAAATAACAAGTGTGCCACAGTCGGACGTCTGAGCGACGTCACAGAAAGGGCTTATATCAAAAGTGAATAACAGGTTAGTCCATCCACAAGAATAAACTGTTAACCGGACTTAACACTCATGTGGTTCACCGGAGTTTGTCACTGAGACTGACATTTGACGAGATAAGATGATCACAGTACTTGGACATGTACAAGATGGTTCAAGGGATTTTGGACTCTGCAGAGTTTATACTAACTGCCCACAGCCAATGGATTTTCGTAGTCACGAATGACTAGTTCCGTTTATGGTATTTCGGTAGAAACACATCTAACCAGTACACACCCATTCCACCTCACGATGCCAGGAATCACCCTAGACAACGTCCAAGAAAAACTTTGAGACGGGGATGTCACAACCTTGAATAGCATGGGATCAAATTTCTATACGCGCGTTCTAAGGGGTGCCCCCCTCTCGGTCCCAACCGGAAACACCGATGCCCCCTGACCGGATGACGGGCTTTAATCCAGGGCCATGGAACCCTCATCCTGGCCTCTCTATTTGGTGGGTACCAGGAAAGTGGTTTGCAACTTACTAAGCCATATTCCTTGTGGAAAACATGTGGTAGTACCGGAAAGGAAATGAATGGGAATGTGACTTGATTCACGTTGACACTGAAGTCAAATAGTCTGGCGTAAGACTGGCATGCCACAACACTGCCATCTTACCCATTCTCATGCCATCACATGGCCATGGAAACTTATATCCAACAACATATGGATTTCCAAACTCACTTGCCTTATCTTTGCATGAAGTATAACATTCAACGAAATGTTCATAAACATGCCATGATACTACTAAATGCAAACATGCAACAAACACTCATCATATCAAGAGTTCAAACATGCTTGCCTGGTTCGGAGTAGTCGGAGTCTAACTGGGTGAAGTTCGCGGCTCCGTCACCTCCTCCGGTATCTACGGTATAAGAAAAAATACGTACGTAACGTAAATACCGCGAGTGCACAGAAAAGTGTTCCAAATATTTTTCAAATAAATATGACAAAAAAATAGACAGAAAAATAAAGATGACAGAAAAAGAATCACTCAAAAACCATTTTCTGTTTAAAAGTTATAAAGGTTTTAAGACCAGGGACCCATCTGTAATGAAACAGAAAGTTTCCAGGGGGTCAACTGAATAAAACAGAAAATGATTCGGAAAAAGAGAAGACACTGACGAGGGGGTCCCACCCGTCAGATTTAAATTTTTGAACGGGGAAGAACAGAGTCTGCCGGCGCCCGAGAGCTGCAATGGTCGCCGGCGGCGATCCACGGTGAGGCAGGGGGATCGGGCGGTACCAGAGTGATCAGCGTGTCCTTCCGCGTCGGGGGGTGGTGGTGTTGGTCGCCGGCGAGCACCACGTTGACGGCGGCCCTTGCTCCGGCGGAGGACGGCTCAGGTGGAGATGGATCTCGTCGGGGAGGGCTGCGAAGGTCAAATCGAAGCTTGGGTTAGCTCACTGGTTGCTCGAGGTGGCTACTGACGTGGTTTGGGCGACGGGGATAGCCTCACCGGAGTGAATCGAGCTTGGTGGCCGAGGCGGATCGGGGCGGCCAGAGTTGGGGGAGGAGACCTCCTCGAGGTCCTCCTAGTGGCTTGGTGGAGTGTTGGTGAGGTGCAGTGGTGGTGCGTGCATGAGAGCGAGCTCGGGGCTCCTTTTTATAGGCGATCCGAGGCGGTGGCCGTGAACGGAGTTCTCCGGCGATGGTTACGGCGGCGCAGAGCTTGGTCGGAGAGGTTTAGGGAGTTGGGCGTCAACGTGGAGTTCCACTGGTTCTGTTTGACGCTAAACAAGCTTGGATTAGGAGTCCTGGGTGGATTCAACGGAACGGGGCGGCGCGGGCCCGTCGGCGGCAGAGAGCGCGCCCTGTGCTTGCCGGACCACGGCGACGGTGCTGCGGGGGTGCGCTGGCATGCATGAGGCCACGCGGAGGGCTAGGGAGCAATGGGCGGTGCAGAACGGCGTTGCGAGCCGGAGCAGGCTCCATTTGGCCGCCACGGGTGGCTCTGCCACCGCAGAGGCTGCCGGCGTTGAAGATGCTCGCTGCCACCGACGCCTGTGTCCGTCCAAGCCGGCGTGCGGTGCTCTGGCCAGGGGGGAAGGGGCCGTGCACAAAGCGCCAGGGTGCACGGGCGATCAGTGCCAACACTCTGACGAAAACGACACTGCAACTCTGAACTTATCTGAAGGTGCACAGGAACAGTGCCGGCCAAGTGTTCGACGAAATGATTTTGGCATGTGGGTAATTTTTCTTGATATGATCTTTGGTGTGGTGGTCTCTCATTGCATCTGAGGGCTGCCTGAATTTTGGTGGAATTTTTGGAGAAGTGGAGATATGAATTTCACCAAATTTGACAAATCTGGTCCAAACTTGCAGAGGCTGAAATTTGAAAAATTTGAAAAGAAGGAGAGTGGATCTTGATGGTTCTAGGTTGTGGTTACCAAGGACCATCCAGAGGAGTTGGTTTGAGATCAAAACTCAAAGGAATTTAGGTACTTGCTTTGCAAATCACCTAGGTTCAAAATAATGGACATAATTGTTTTGGGGAAGGAAATAAATGAAATAAAATCCAAAAATGAGTTGGACTTGTTGGGACAGAATATACGGATTGCCCCAAAGTGGAAGGAGGTTTTGGGAGGTTTTACCATATGAGGCATGGTAAAATCGTGAGTGGTTTCAACAAAAGAGAAGTCCAAAAATTTCTAGGGTTTTCTTAATAACAGAAAATAAGTCCAAAGAAAATGAATTTGAGAAGGGGACAATTTAGAAGAAAGGTTTTTAATAACCAAAGACCAGGGTTGAAGAAGACACCAAAAAATAAAATCCTTGCGAAGGGGGAAAAAGTTTTGAGAGAGAGGTTTTTGGAAGAATTTAAATGGCCTTCTTCAAATCCAACAAAGTTTTTTGCTGAAAACCAAATAATTTTTTTTGGAGTGTCACAACACCTACCCCCTTAGGAAAAATCTCGTCCCCGAGATTTCAGCTGATCCTCAAATAAGTGTGGATGCTCTGCTCGAAGAAAATCCTCTCTTTCCCAAGTGGCTTCACTCTCGGTGTGATTGCTCCACTGAACTCTGAAAAACTTGATGGTTTTCTGTCGGGTCCTTCTTTCAGACTCCTCCAATATTTTTACTGGATGTTCCCGATAGGTGAGGTCTGGTTGCATGTCAATGCTTTCATGGGATACTTGCTTCTCTGGGTTGCTCATGCACTTCCTTAATTGCGAGACGTGGAACATGTTGTGGATATCGGATAATTCTCCGGGTAAGTCTAGCTGGTAGGCTACCGTGCCTCTTCGTGCCACTATACAGAATGGTCCGATGAATCTTGGTGCTAGCTTCCCCTTAATCTTGAATCGTTGCAGGACCCTCATAGGAGTTACTCATAGGTACACAAACTCACCGGGTTTGAAACTGATTCCACGATGTTTCTGATCGTAATAACTCTTCTGTCAGCTTTGAGCTGTCTTGAGTCGGTCCTTGATTAGCTTGACCTTTTCCTCGGCTTCTTTGAGCATGTATGGGCCGAAGATACGGCTGTCTCCAGTCTCTGACCAATTTAGCGGGGTACGACATCTCCGCCTGTACAAGGCTTCAAATGGTGCCATTTGCAGGCTGGCCTGGTAACTGTTGTTGTATGCGAACTCTGCGTATGTCAAGCTTTCCTCCCAACTGGTTCCATAAGTGAGGACACATGCTCTCAGCATGTCTTCTAGAATTTGGTTTACGCGTTCAGTTTGTCCGTCAGTCTGGGGGTGGTATGCTGTACTGAAAGCTAGTTGAGTTCCCAGAGCCTGTTGCAGGTGATCCCAAAATCTGGAGATGAATTGTGTGCCCCTGTCAGATATTATGGTCTTTGGAACTCCATGTAAGCAGATGATACGGGAAAGATAAAGCCTGGCAAGCTTCTGAGTGTTGTGGGTTGTCTTCACGGGGATGAAGTGTGCTACTTTAGTCAGTCTATCAGTGATGACCCATATGGCATCATGTCCGTGTCGTGACCGAGGTAGCCCAACAATAAAATCCATTCCAATCTCGTCCCATTTCCACTCGGGTATCTTATTTGGTTGTAATAGTCCGGCCGGTTTCTGGTGCTCGGCCTTGATGCGTTGACATGAATCACAACATGCAACAAACGTGGCTATGTCCCTTTTTATACCGTGCCACCAAAATGTTTCCTGAAGATCCTTGTACCTTTTTGTTCCTCCAGGATGGATTGTATATGGCGCGGTGTGGCCTTCAGCAAAGATTTGCTGTTTAAGGTCCTCGATATTTGGTATGCAAAGTCTATTTCCGTACCACAATATTCCCTGCTCATCGATAACGAATTCTGAGGCCTTGCCCAAATTCACTTTCCATTTAATGCCTTCAATGCTGGGGTTCCCATGCTGAGCCTCTTTAACCTTTTCCATCAGGGTAGGCTGTATTTCTAAATTGGACACACTGCCTTCGGTGACCATTATTAAGTTGAGTTTGGCAAAGTCCTGCTGTAATTCAGGTCTCAACTTTGGTAGGCTGTCGTTGTTCGGGTTGGGGTTCCGACTTAGAGCATCTGCCACTACATTTGCTTTGCCTGGGTGGTAGTGGATTCCAACATCATAATCCTTTACTAATTCCAACCAGCATCGTTGCCATAAATTCAGTTCAGGTTGTGTGAAAATATACTTGAGGCTTTTATGGTCTGTGTATATTTCACAACGATTTCCCAGTAAGAAGTGTCTCCACTCCTTGAGTGCATGTATAACTGCTGCTAACTCCAGGTCATGAGTAGGATAATTTTCCTCATGCTTGCGAAGTTGTCTGGAGACATATGCGACTACCTTGCCTTCTTGCATCAATACGCATCCGAGGCCCTTCCGGGATGCGTCACAATACACCTCAAAATTCTTGTGTATGTCTGGCACAATTAATACTGGTGTTGTTGTTAATTTCCTTTTCAGTTCTTGGAAACTTTTCTTGCAAGCTTACGTCCATTCAAACTTCTTGTCTTTCTTGGGTAGCTACGTCATTGGCTTTGCTATAGTGGAAAATCCTTCAATAAATCTTCGGTAGTAACCTGCCATTCCCAAGAAACTTCGTACGTCCGTTACGCTAGCTGGTGGTTTCCAGCCAAGTACGGCCTTGACTTTTTCCGGGTCTACCGCAATACCTTCTTGGGTCAGTACGTGGCCCAGAAAACCTACCTGCTTTAACCAAAATTCACACTTGCTGAACTTGGCGTACAATTGATGTTTCCTGAGTTCTCCTAATACAATTCGGAGATGTTCAGCATGCTCTTCTGGTGTCTTGGAGTATATCAGAATATCATCGATGAATACCACAACAAACTTGTCCATAAACTTCATAAATACTTTGTTCATGAGGTGAACAAAATATGCGGGAGCGTTTGTTAGTCCAAATGGCATTACTGTGAACTCATACAGTCTGTATCTGGAGGTGAAGGCTGTCTTGGGGATATCTTCTATTTGTACTTTTAATTGATGGTATCCCGACCTTAAGTCAATTTTCGAGAATACCTTGGCCTGAGCGAGCTGATCAAATAAATCATTTATCCGTGGCATCGGGTATTTATTTTTGATGGTGGCCATGTTAAGTGCTCGATAGTCGATACACAATGTCAGTGTTCCATCCTTCTTTTTGGCAAATAAAATTGGTGAACCCCAAGGTGAGGAGCTGGCTCGTATATATCCTTTGTCCAGTAATTCTTTTATTTTCTTCTTCAATTCTACCAATTCAGATGGTGCCATTCTGTATGGTTTCTTGTATATGGGGACGTTTCCAGGTGCTAGCTCAATGCTGAATTCTATCTCTCGGTCTGGTGGCATGCCTTGTAGTTCTTCGGGAAATACGTTTAGAAATTCACACACTACTGGAACCTTGCTTAATTCAGAAATATCCACCTTGTTCAATCTCGGTTGCCGGGATATTTTTCTCTCTTTGGCTGAAACTTTTATTGTCTTCCCATGGTGGTGGGTGAGAATTACGGTCCGGTTGAAGCAGTCAATAAAACCTTTGTTGGTGGTTAACCAATCCATCCCTAAGATGACATCCAGACCTTCATTTTCCAAAACAATAAGGTTGGCGTGAAATTTCAATCCTTCAAACTCAATAACCACACCTTGGCAGTAACTCTGGGCAACTTGTTTAATTCCAGGGGACTTGATGATCATGGATTTTTCCAAGGGAAGCATCGAAAAATTATTTTGCAAAGCAAAACTTTTCGAAATGAATGAGTGAGAAGCTCCAGAATCAAACAAAACCATGGCAGGTATTGTGTTGACAGGGAACGTACCGAGTACGATATCCGGGGCATTTTGTGCTTCCTCTCTGGTAACGTGGTTCAGATGACCCTTCCTGTGGTTGTTATTGGGGTTGAAATTGTTACGCTTTGGTGCTGAATTATTGCCACCGTTGTTCGGCTTTGGGGTCGAGTTCCTTGGCTTGGGGCACTGCTTGGCATAATGCTCTTCTTGTCCACAAGCGTAGCAAGTAACGCCTGGGCGATATGTGAACTCCTTGTCCCTTGCATGGAAATTCTTGACTGGGCGTGAGACGTTTGTCGTGGGTTTGTGTGTCCCACCTTTCTAAAAATCCGTCTTGCTTCGGTAGTTACGAGCAAGATTAGTCTGGTCCCTTTTTCGCTTGCGGAAATCCTCCAAGCCGCGTCTCTCATTTTCCAAGGTAATGGCCTTATCCACCAGCGTTTTAAAATCTGGGAAGGTGTGCACAACCAGCTGGCATTTGAGCGCGGGTGCCAGACCGTCTAGGAATTTATCCATCTTCTTGGTTTCAGTCATACGCTCTTCGTTGGCGTAGCGAGACAATAGAGTAAACTGACTGTTGTATTCTGACACCGTCATGGTCCTCTGTTTGAGGTCATCAAATTCTCTCTTCTTGATCTTCATAAGACTTTTAGGAATATGCGCCCCACGAAAACCTTCCTTGAACTCCTCCCAGGTTATATTATTTTCGTTGGGGTGCATGTGTAGGAAGTTTTCCCACCATGATACAGCTGCTCCAGTGAGATAGTGTGGTGCATATAGCACTTTCTCAAGATCTGAACACTGTGCAATAATTAATTTTCTTTCCATGTCTCAAAGCCAGTCCTCGGCCTCAAGAGGTTTGTCAGTATGAGAAAATGTTTGGGGATGCGTCTTCTGTAGCTCAGATAACTTGGATTGCTGCTGATACTGTCCACGGTGATTTCCCATATTGATGACTTGGTTCATCATTTCCTGATGTTGTTGCTGACTTTGCTCTTAAAGACGGCACATTTGGGAAAGTGTTGTTTCACTGTCCTGTTGACTTGACTGCCCCTGTGTGAAATTGTTGCTTGGTTGTGTGCCATAATTTTCCTCTGACGGAGTTGGCATGGAGCGCGTCCAAGAACGAGACATTTTTCACTCTGGGGATATATTTTGTAAAACTCATAAGAAAGGGAAAAGAGTCGCAAAATTTCAATAAATGCATAAATACTGGAAAAAAATTTAAATGTTCCAGGATTTTTAAAAAGAAGAATCGATTGCGCACGGAGAAGGACTGCTCATTACATATCTTACATGCAGGCGGTAATTATACAATACATCACTCAGGATATGCGTACATATTCCTGACATGTTATTTAGGCTAGTGCACTTCTCCAGTTCCTACATGATGCACAAACAAGCCAATTCTCACAACTTATGTATATATGAACATATCGTACAGAGCGGTACATCGCATGAAGGCTAAGCGTACTCAGTCGGAGATGGTGAGGATCTCCTTTGCCCTGTTGAGGGTGAGGCACAGGGAGGCTGGGGACTCAACTTCCTCCTCGCTAATAGGCTCCAGACATGAAGCGCTACGCTGAGTAGATGGAGCGGGTGCCATATGCGGAGCAACACGAACAGGTGTAGGTGCAATGGGTGGTGCAGAGCAGACTGGAGTGGGCGCAATGACTTGGTTGAATTCCTCGGTGGAAGGCAGGCGACGAGCAGTAGCGAGAGTGGTAGGTGCATAAGATGCTGAGGACGAGACGAAAGTCAGTGGCGGTGCGGCGTGCAGGAGCTCCCTCCTGTTAGCGGCACAGCCATGGACTGAGTCCATGCGGGTAGCCACGAAGTCGTCCACCAGGCTGTCGAAGGCTGCCTCCAGAGCCCGGAGATACTCGATAAGCATCTCAAAAGCCTCGTCTCGTTCTCCTCTTGGGCAAGAGAACACGTAGTGACAGGCGTATGGCACGTGGCATGGAAGGTAGCGGTAACGACGAGTCTTCATCGAAGGAAGGACATCCCTGAGGCGAGCTATCGCCTCACGGGCTGCCATCTGCATAGCATGCTTCTTTGTAGGCATGGCTCTTCCCAAGAACCGGAAGCGGCGTAACTCAATACGCCCTCCCTTGAATTGCACCACGGCCTGGTGCATGGTCAGACTGTCGTTGACTTTGTGCTGATATAGTGTGAAGACTGGGCGCATAGATGGCCCCATCATGACCTGGACGATGAAGGAGAGAAGCTTGACGAACCCATCAGGCACGTTGGCGAACATCTGAGACTCGCAGTTGTTGTCAGCCATCTACAAAAGTAGGCAAAAATTCGGAGTGGTCAGATCATAAATTTATGCTGACTGTCAGAAAATGACTACATTTGCAAAAATAAGAATTAGCTCTATCATGCTAATAACCAATTAGCGATCGCACCTAGTGGCTTCCTACAGTCAGCCTGGCTCTGATACCAAGCTTGTCACGACCGGTTTTCCAATAAAATACTTATTGAGAAACCGATCCTTTTTGTCCAGTACGAGGAAAATCCTTCTGACTGGTAGACAAAATCTTGATACAATAAGCCAGTAGCATTTAATATAATACAGGGTCGAGCTGGGATGCTCAACAATTTATTACAGACACGCCAATAATTATACATAATGGTGGATATGGCACAATGGTGTGGGGTGGCTTACTACTGACTCGAGAATAAAGTGGTGGTGGAATATCATAGTGGAGTGGACAACATAACTCCTAAACTGGCAGCTCATCGAGCGTCGCGGCGAGGCTCGATGAATTTATTTGGGTAGCGGAAATGGATATAATACAGTGACCAAATCCAGGGTCGCACGAGACTGACTGGGACTCCTCTAGGCGTCATACTCGCTATCAAACTCTCCATCCATGAGATCGCCTTTGTCAGCATCTGGCCAAATCAACAAGCCAGGTGAGTACTTTGAAAGTACTCGCAAGACAGCTCGGACATAAGATATAATAAATGCATGCATGAATGCGTCATGAGCAATGATGAACTCACACGACATTATTTAGTAATAAGAAAGTCAGACGGTAGTAAAAATAACTGAAAACCGATCGGGTGTCTGAAGCGACGCCTCGAAGGGTGAACAAATAAACAAATCATGCCGCAGTCGGGCGTCTAAGCGACACCACATAAAGGGCTTATATTGAAAGTAAAAGACATGCGTGCCACAGTCGGACGTCTGAGCGACATCACAGAAAAGGCTTTTATTGAAAATAAATAACAAGCGTGCCACAGTCGGACGTCTAAGCGACATCACAGAAAGGGCTTATATCAATAGTAAATAACAAGTGTGCCACAGTCGGACGTCTGAGCGACATCACAGAAAGGGCTTATATCAAAAGTAAATAACAAGTATGCCACAGTTGGACGTCTGAGCGACATCACAGAAAGGGCTTATATCAGAAGTAAATAACAAGTGTGCCACAGTCGGATGTCTGAGCGACGTCATAGAAAGGTCTTATATGAAAAGTGAATAATAGGTTAGTCCATCCACAAGAATAAACTGTTAACCAGACTTAACACTCATGTGGTTCACCGGAGTTTGTCACTGAGACTGACATTTGACGAGATAAGATGATCACAGTACTTGGACATGTACAAGATGGTTCAAGGGATTTTTGACTCTGCAGAGTTTGTACTAACTGCCCACAGCCAATGGATTTCCGTAGTCACGAATGACTAGTTCCGTTTATGGTATTTCGGTAGAAACACATCTAACCAGTACACACCCATTCCACCTGATGATGCCAGGAATCACCCTAGACAACGTCCAAGAAAAACTTTGAGACGGGGAGGTCACAACCTCGAATAGCATGGGATCAAATTTCTATACGCGCGCTCTAAGGGGTGCCCCCCTCTCGGTCCCAACCGGAAACACCCATGCCCCCTGACCGGATGACGGGCTTTAATCCAGGGCCATGGAACCCTCATCCCGGCCTCTCTATTTGGTGTGTACCAAGAAAGTGGTTTGCAACTTACTAAGCCATATTCCTTGCGGAAAACATGTGGTAGTACCGGAAAGGAAATGAATGGGAATGTGACTTGATTCACGTTGACACTGAAGTCAAATAGTCTGGCGTAAGACTGGAATGCCACAACACTGCCATCTTACCCATTCTCATGCCATCACATGGCCATGCAAACTTATATCCAACAACATATGGATTTCCGAACTCACTTGCCTTATCTTTGCATGAAATATAACATTCAACGAAATGTTCATAAACATGCCATGATACTACTAAATGCAAACATGCAACAACCACTCATCATATCAAGAGCTCAAACATGCTTGCCTGGTTCGGAGTAGTCGGAGTCTAACTGGGTGAAGTTCGCGGCTCCGTCACCTCCTCCGGTATCTACGATATAAGAAAAAAATATGTACGTAAAGTAAATACCGCGAGTGCACATAAAATTGTTCCAAATATTTTTCAAATAAATATGACAAAAAACTAGACAGAAAAATAAAGATGACAGAAAAAGGATCACTCAAAAACCATTTTCTGTTTAAAAGTTATAAAGGTTTTAAGACCAGGGACCCATCTATAATGAAACAGAAAGTTTCCAGGGGGTCAACTGAATAAAACAGAAAACGATTCGGAAAAAGAGAAGACACTTACGAGGGGGTCCCACCCGTCAGATTTAAATTTTTGAACGGGGAAGAACAGAGTTTGCCGGCGCCCGAGAGCTGCAGTGGTCGCCGGCGGCGATCCACGGCGAGGCAGGGGGATCGGGCGGTACCAGAGTGATCAGCGTGTCCTTCCGCGTCGGGGGGTGGTGGTGTTGGTCGCCGGCGAGCACCATGTCGACGGTGGCCCTTGCTCCGGCGGACGGCGGCTCGGGTGGAGATGGATCTCGTCGGGGAGGGCTGTGAAGGTCAAATCGAAGCTTGGGCTAGCTCACTGGTTGCTCGAGGTGGCTATTGACGTGGTTTGGGCGACGGGGATAGCCTCACCGGAGTGAATCGAGATGGTGGCCGAGGCGGATCGGGGCGGCCGGAGTTGGGGGAGGAGACCTCCTCGAGGTCCTCCTAGTGGCTTGGTGGAGTGTTGGTGAGGTGTAGTGGTGGTGCGTGCACGAGAGCGAGCTTGGGGCTCCTTTTTATAGGAGATCCGAGGCGGTGGCCATGAACGGAGTTCTCCGGCGATGGTTACGGCGGCACAGAGCTTGGTTGGGGAGGTTTAGGGAGTTGGGCGTCAACGTGGAGTTCCACTGGTTCCGTTTTGACGCTAAACAAGCTTGGATTAGGAGTCCTGGTTGGATTCGACGGAACGGGGTGGCGCGGGCCCGTCGGCGGCAGAGGGCGCGCCCTGTGCTTGCCGGACCATGGCGACGGTGCTGCGGGGTGCGCTGGCATGCATGAGGCCACACGGAGGGCTAGGGAGCAATGGGCGCTGCAGAACGGCGTTGCGAGCCGGAGCAGGCTCCATTTGGCCGCCACGGGTGGCTCTGCCACCGCAGAGGCTTCCGGCGTTGAAGATGCTTGCCGCCACCGACGCCTGTGTCCGTCCAAGCGGGCGTGCGGTGCTCTGGCCAGGGGGGAAGGGGCCGTGCGCAAAGCGCCAGGGTGCACGGGCGATCAGTGCCAACACTCTGACGAAAACGACACTGCAACTCTAAACTTATCTAAAGGTGCACAGGAACAGTGCCGGCCAAGTGTTCGACGAAATGATTTTGGCATGTGGGTAATTTTTCTTGATCTGATCTTTGGTGTGGTGGTCTCTCATTGCATCTGAGGGCTGCCTGAATTTTGGTGGAATTTTTGGAGAAGTGGAGATATGAATTTCACCAAATTTGACAAATCTGGTCCAAACTTGCAGAGGCTGAAATTTGAAAAATTTGAAAAGAAGGAGAGTGGATCTTGATGGTTCTAGGTTGTGGTTACCAAGGACCATCCAGAGGAGTTGGTTTGAGATCAAAACTCAAAGGCATTTAGGTACTTGCTTTGCAAATCACCTAGGTTCAAAATAATGGACATAATTGTTTTGGGGAAAGAAATAAATGAAATAAAATCCAAAAATGAGTTGGACTTGTTGGGATAGAATATATGGATTGCCCCAAAGTGGAAGGAGGGTTTTTGGGAGGTTTTACCATATGAGGCATGGTAAAATCGTGAGTGGTTTCTAGGGTTTTCTTAATAACAGAAAATAAGTCCAAAGAAAATGAATTTGAGAAGGGGACAATTTAGAAGAAAGGTTTTTAATAACCAAACACCAGGGTTGAAGAAGACACCAAGAAATAAAATCCTTGCCAAGGGGGAAAAAGTTTTGAGAGAGAGGTTTTTGGAAGATTAAATGGCCTTCTTCAAATCCAACAAAGTTTTTTGCTGAAAACCAAATAAAATTTTTTGGAGTGTCACATTGGGTGAGTGTATCCATGACAGATGTGAGATTTTTATTTAATGGTTTATTTAAGGTGGCAACTTTAATACACATCTCCGTGGATTGAGGCACCTGGGTATTCCAGCGATTGCTTGTTTTTCTTTATGGACTGCCACCCAGGCTCAAAGGGATCTTGAGATTATTCATGCTAGAAACTTCCGTGTGCAGCCACAAGCTACTATGGGCTCTAGCATAGTTGGTTAAGTCCTGCGAACTCTTATAGTGGTAGACTAGCAGATGTAGGGGAAATTAGGTGTAACTGTCTACCCGATCGTAAGGTGCTAGCGCTTCCGAAAGACTAGGTCTCGGTCATCCATTTCTCAAACACCATGTAGTGCGAGAAATCCAACGGAGGAGATCGAGTCTTGTGGGGAAAAGTGCGCAAACCTCTGCAGAGTGTATAAACTAATCATGGTTAGCCGTGTCCCCGGTTATGGACGTTTTGAGTATCTAGTACTTGGATTATCATGTGAATCTCATCATGTTACTTTAATTTAATTTGTTGGGTTTAATGATGATGTTTAATTGGGATTGAGAGGGTGTCTACACTCTCAATGTTTAACAACCACCATGATAGTTAAATAAAACTTATTCCTTTACAGTAGGGAAAAATTGGCTTTACGCAAAATTGTAACCATAGAGCTTTCCACCAGCCATATATGCATGTAGTATAGCATATTTCTGTTCATTTCCCTCTATGTGTTACATTGCCAGCATATTCCATGTGCTGACCCGTTTTTGGGCTGTAACGTTCATGTTGCAGACTTTTCAGACGATGAGTAAGGTGCCTTACGTCGTGGTTCTATACTCAGTGATGGCGTTGGAGTTGATGGACTCACTTATCTTCCAAGCCTTCAGATGTTATCATTATTAGATGGCCTTAAGCCATACTTATTGTAATAAGTTCTCTCTTGAGACATTCGATGTCACTGGTAGAAAAGGGGGCATTTGTCCCGGTTCGTAAGGGCCTTTAGTCCCGGTTCATGAAACGGGACTAATGGGTTGTTACTAATACCTCCCCCCTTTAGTCCCGGTTCAAACACGAATCGGGACAGATGGTCCTCCACATGGCCGGTGCGCCGAGCCCAGGCAGGGGGGCCTTTGGTCCCGGTTGGTGGCACCAACCGGGACCAAAGGGCATCCACGCGTCAGCATTCCAGTGGCTGGGGTTTTTGTTTTTTTTGAAAGGGGGGGGTTGGGGGTTTTGGGGGGTTAATTTAGGTGTTCATATATTGTGTTAGCTAGCTAATTAATAGAGAGAAGTGTCCTCTCTTATGTCCGTGCTTGGTCGACGCTACGTACTATATACATATAGCCCTCGACACGCTAGCTAGTAAGAAAATGAAGGGAACCATTGAGTACAGAAGTTCGTCATGCATACCGAGAGAAATGATCGATCGACCTCTCCTTCTCCGAGAGATTGGTCGAACAACAAGTTTTCGTATCATGTATCTGACGCTACTGGCTACATACATGTACAATATGTAAGATCTCTCAATTACAGTCCCCTAGCAAATGAAATCAACTTCCACATGGTATTCTCTGGCTTTATTGATGATGTGGTCAAGAAAGAATCCCGCCAATTCCTCTTGAATTGCTTTCATGCGATCTGGTTCTAGGAGTTCATTCCGCATCTGCCACGTCTAATTTGAAGAAGGGGGTTAATTAATACATATATATGAATGAAACTCAACAGAAATGACGATGGTGTAATAAAATGAAATTGTGAATATTATTGCTTACGCACTTCATATTGTCTTTGAGAGTAGCCCCGCTTGTTTTTCAAAGTCGCGTGTGGATGAACTCGCACACGTAGTATCCACAGAAATCATTCCCTTGTTCCTGCCACAAGCACTTTACGAGAAATAGAGGTCAATCAAACTGATAATGAAGCATTATAAATGGCATTGATGAAAGTATAGCTATCGAATCAACGGGAGATGCGCGCAACTAGCTAGCCAGTAGTACTTACTTTCGGGTATGTATATCGCAGCTCCTTCGGCAGTCCCGGAGCTTCTGCGATGAACTGTTTCCAAACCCTGCAAGACAAAGAAAATAATTATTATTACTTGAGATATCAGGAAATGAACAAAAAGTTGCCGCTATGGTGCGATAATGATCGATTGAACTTACTTGCTGAGCATTTCAGTCATGTCCGCATTGGTTTTGGGATCTTTCCGTCTCGAGTCTAAGACGGTAACTAGTCCACGCTCAATCTTAATCTCCAGAAGAATATAGTGGTACCTGCGCACACATGCATAACTCATCAATTACATTATTATAACCTCGCTCGAGTAATAAGGGAAACCGAATATGCACACGACAGTAACACTCACTTGTCGTTGTAAGGAAAGAGTATGGTATCTTTCTTTTGATTTTTGATCAACGATTGTAGCAAGTTGTCCTCGGCCTCTTTGACGTCCTTTTCAACCCGAAATTCATCTATGATATTTGTGTTAATGAACCCAATATCATAAATTTCTTGTTTTTTGCACTCGACGATCTTCAATCTGCATAATATATTGAGGATAATTAATTATAAATACATGCAATGAAAGAGCCGAGCTATATAGAGACTTAATGACAGAAATAGTACTTACAGACAGTAGCAAAAGACCGTTAATTTATTGAGGGCATTTTGATTGAAGAACTTGAAGAACTCCTCAAATGGAACAGGCAACAGATCATTTCCAACGAGGTCGTGCTCCTCTTTAATTCTCAGATACAAAGTATTCGTCCCCCCAGACTCTCTGTAGGTTTTCATATACCAAGTATGGAATCTTCGCATCATTGTTGTTAGAGATTTTTCATCTTTGACGAGAGGCTTCCCGTACTCGTATTTGTGTTCCTCCACCTCCATGAAATCAGGAAGTGCATCGTCAGGCAGGTAATCTTGTAGATTGCCATAACCGGCCACCATCCCCGAAACATTAGCGATGATGTTGCCACTAGACACATTGAGCGGGGGGCACGATTGGTTTGCTTGTTCGCCGAGCTGGTCAATTTTTTTCATAGCTGCTCGTTCCCTTGCTCTTTGATGTCTGACAGTACTTCCCGACCGCTCCGCTTGGAGATATGTCTGTTCAGTAATGCGCTCATAGTTGGTTCTCGGCGGAGACTTTGCCGGTTTCCTCAGGGCATCGAGAGTGCGCTTTGCTTTCACCAGATCTACCTTCTCCTCCGGAGGTGGATGTCTCTTTGCTTTCACCCCTTCAAAGAACTCCCTCACGTGGGTCCGCACGATCATATCGTTTTCCTCCTCGGTCCTCTCGTATGGTAACTTCTCTAGAGGCTTGAGAGGTGGACCGTATCTGTATTCCCTCCCGCCTCTGGTTGTGCTGCTAGACGTCGGAGCAGACGGAGCGGCTGCAGCGTCTGTCTTCTTTCGTTCTTGCTTACGAGGCAGAGGAGAAGGACTACGACGCGCCGGAGCAGCCAGAGAGGCGGCGGGTCTCTTCCGCCCTTGCTGGCGAGGCGGAGAAGGAGGAGGCTGTTGGCTGCTCGGGAGCGCCGGTGCAGGCGGAGAAGGAGGCCGAGTGCCGCCACGTGCCAGAGAAGGAGGCGGAGTGCCGCCACGTGTGCCCTGATCGTCACTCGCCGGAGGAGGAGGCGGTGGAGGAGGCAGAGTGCCCTGACTCGCCGGAGGAGGAGGAGGAGGCAGAGGCGTCCAGTTCGGAAGATTGATGAGCTCCTTCCGCCATAGGCATGGAGTCTTCAGAGCAGAACCCAGCCTAGTCTCCCCTTCATTGGTAGGGTGGTCAAGTAGGAGGTCTTCAAATCCCTCCGTTATTTCATCCACCATCACCTTAGCATATCCTTATGGAATCGGCTGGCAGTGATAAGTTGTGCCGGGTACACTAGGATAAACAGAGCCAACAGCTGCCTTGACCTTCAAATTCATCCATCGCGCCATAATGTGGCAATTTTGAGACTCCGTGATATCATCCACGGGATAGCTGGCAGGAGCCGTCAAGACATGCTCTGGCTGAAGCAGCTTGGTGGAAGCCACGCTGCTTCTCCGCTGAGATGGCGGGGTAGCTTCGGGGGAAGCTTCGGCAGGTCGTTTGCTGCGATCTGCTGCTTCTCGTTCCCCTTCTCGTTACTCTAGCCCCATTACCCTTTCGTGCAGTGCCTGCAGTTGGCCCTGCTCCAGTTTCTTCCTCCTCTCATGGGTTTTTTAACCCCCTGCGTCCGGAAAACAAACCTTCCACGGAATGGAGCCTGGTGTGCCTCGTGTCCGTCCAGGGTGCTCACGATTCCCGAGGGCCATTGTGAGCTCGTCCTTCTCCTTGTTTGGAACGAACGTTCCTCGCTGCGCTGCATCGATATAGTGCCGAAGGTTCTTGACTGGTATTTGCAGTTGCTCGTCCGTCCAATGGCACTTCCCTGATACATGGTCCAAGGTTCCGCCAGCCCCGAAGAACCAAGTCCGGCAATGGTCTGGCCAGTACATTGTCTCTGGTTTGATCCCTTTTTCAAGCAGATCATGCTCAGCCTTGGACCACTTAGGCCGGGCTTTGAGGTAGCCACCTAACCCCGTGCGATGGTGAAGCATCTTCTTTGCAGCATTTTGCTTGTTTGTCGCCGATATCTTCTTACTCTTTTCCAATATCTTGTGGGTCACAAATGCGGGCCAGTGATCTTTGATCTTCTCATATTTGCCGATGAATTCTGGTGTCTTTTTTTGTCGACAAACTTGTTCAGCTCTTTCCTCCACCTCCTGAATAGGGTTGCCATCTTCTTAAGAGCACAAGACTTGATTAATTGCTCTTTAACTGGCTTCTCCGGATCCTCCTCTGGCGGTAGGGTGAAATTTGCCTTCAGCTGAGTCCAAAGATCTTCTTTCTGCATATCATTGACATAAGACACCTCAGGGTCTTCCTCCTTAGGCTTATACCATTGTTGGATGCTGATCGGGATCTTGTCCCTAACAAGAACCCCGCACTGAGCAGAAAATGTGCGCTTTGTCCGGATGGGTTCAATCGGTTCGCCGTCGGGCGCGATTTCGATGATCTCAAACTTTCATCCGAGCTCAACTTTTTCTTCGGGCCTCGTCTCCTTACCGAAGTTGTGCTCGATCCAGAGGGCTAGAAATTATAAGGAAGAAAGACGAGAGTAATTAATATGTGTACATATACTAAAACAATGGATGCATCAATTAACTAGTCAGCACGGGCTTAACTAATATATATATACCTGGCCGGACTCGGTTCGGTCACCGGAGCAGTCAGCACGGTCTCCTTCTTGTACCTCCATTGTGTCATTGGAGCCATCATGAACATAGTCCTCTTCTTGTACCGGCATTAATGGGTCGAAGGCATCATGAACATAGCCCTCTTCTTCACTCAGTCCTTCCTGACCATCGGTGTCGTTGAGAAATGACGCAACTTCATCACTTCCTTGTGCGATTATGTCCCCCAACATTGCTTCTGTTTCTTCATATCGGGAGTGCTCCATAGTTTCTGAAAATATTTACAACATGTCAATTATTATTCAAACATGGTACAGAT
>NC_041389.1:646951773-646979856 GCF_002162155.2 Triticum dicoccoides
TAGTGGCAAACATAGAACTAGCTAGCTAATCACAATAAGGAATCATGTTAGTGGCCTCGACGCTGCTTCTCTAGGGTTTGGGGTCGCCTCGACACAATGCTTCAAGGGTTTGGGGTGGCCTCGACGACAACGCTCTTTTAACTTGGTAAATTTGGGTGGCCTCGAGAGAGTTAATTTGTCAGGTAGGGGCACGGCGGGAGGGGGTAGGAGACCAACATCATTTTCTCTCTAGGGTTTGGGTGTCCTCGAGAGTTTTGGTCGAGCGAGAGGGCCGAGGGAGGTGCTGCCGTTGTATAAGTTATCACGGTTGAGAGGGGGTATATATTCGACCGCCCCTCATGTCGAAGTTATCTCGAGGGGGTTATATCGACAACGATGCGACATACATATACATGGGAAAATAATGTTATCGGGGAGGGGGTATTGGTACCCCCCCTCGTGTTGAAGTTTCTTCTTTCTCCTCTATTCCTTTCTTCTTCTTCTCCTCTTCTTTTTCTTCTTCTCCCTCGAGAAAGGAAAATAAGGAAAAGAAAGAAAAGAGGAAGAAGGAAGAAGGAAGAAGAAGAAGAAAAAAAGAAGAAAAAAAAGAGGAGAAGAAGAAAGGAATAGAGGAGAAGAAGAAAAACAAAAAAATCTATTTTTTCTTCTTCTCCTCTTCTTTTTCTTCTTTTTTCCTCTTCTTATTTATTTCTCCTCTTCTTCCTCTCCTCTTCTTCTCCTTTCTTCCTCTTCTTATTTTCCTTTTTCCTCTCATTCTTTTAGTATTGCTTGTTTTAAAAAAAATGTTCAAATAGAAAATTTCAAAAAAAACAAAGGTTTTGCCTAATGCATTGTTCATATGAATATACAAACATTTGCATATTCTACAATAATTAATATCACCAAAAAAATCTATGAACAGAAAAAAATCCTAACTTTTCTAAAAATCTATCTTTTGCATATATGAAAACATTAATACACATATGAACAAAAAATACATATATGAACAAAAACATGCTCTGAACAATTTTTTATACATTTTGAACATCTACATACACATAGCCACATACATACACACATACATTATATATATATATATATCTGAACAAAAAAATTAAACTAATAAAAATGAAAAAAAATAGAGCCGGGGCGGCGCGACGGCTCATAGCGGGGGCGGCTAGCGATGACGATGGCGACGGTGGGGGCGGCGAGGGCGCCGGCGCGCGGGGTGGGATGGGGCAGGGGCTCGGGGCGGCATGCGGTGACGGAGACGGCGGTCTCAGGCGGCACACGGCGACAGGGACGAGGAGGGTGGGCTCGGGGAGGCACGCGGCGACGGGGACGAGGACGGCGCGGGCTCGGGGAGGCCGGCGACAAGGACGGTGCGGGCTCGGGGAGGCCGGCGACGAGGACGGCGCGGGCTCGGGGAGGCGCGGCCTTGGCGGCGGCGGCGGCGATGGCGAGGTGCAGCAGCCTGGCGGCATCGAGGAGGTCGGCGTCGTCGGGGGCAACTGGCGATGAAATTCTAAATTTTTGCAAAGTGTTTGCTTATATAGCAAAGCCATTGGTCCCGGTTCGTGAAACCAACCGAGACTAATGCACCCTTTAGTCCCGGTTGGTGCCACCAACCGGGACCAAAGGCCTCTTTTTCGGCAGCCCAAAGGGTGGGAAGCGGCGGCCTTTGGTACCGGTTGGTGCCACCAACCGGGACCAATGCCCCCCCCTTTAGTCCCGGTTGGTGCCACCAACCGGGACCAAAGGCCCCTATGCTGCCCGCGTCGGGCCAACGTTTAGTCCCACCACGCTAGTTGAGAGGGGGGCGTAGTGGTTTATAAGCCCCACTGCTGCACCCCTCTCGAGCTCCTCTCCACCGCAGACTTTCGGGCCTACTTACTATTGCTTTGCCTGATGGGCCTTCTGGGCATACTGCGGGCCTGAATCCTGGCCCATAGTAGGGTTTCTAGTCGTATTCAGGCCGTGGGGGGCCAGTAGGAGGCATTTTTTGTTTTTTTGTTTTCTTTACTTATTGTTGCTATTTTTAATTTTTTCAGCTTTTTTGTTTTGTTTTCTGCATTATTTATTTTCTTTTATTTTTTGCTTTATTTTTTAATTCTTTTTGCTTTTAGTTTTAGGAAAATTACAAACTTTCTGTTAATGCCATTAGTTTTCAAATTTGAAAACACTTTTTTTGTTTTTTTCTTGTCTTTCTTGCTTTATTTATTTTATTTTGTTTCTACTTACAACAAAATACTTATTGTTGCTATTTTTAATTATTACGAGGGCCGAACCATAAGACATTAAAGCATTTCAAATGAACTTTAAAAAAGTTGAAAGTTGGCATGGTATCATAAATTGACCCACATAGCATGTGCATGTACAAAACGGACAATGGTATCATACTCGTCAGTTACAAAGTTGGCATGGTATCATCATAATAGTTGCGGGAGAAAGTCTTCACTTTTTCTTCGCTTGTGTCATTTGCTTATTGCGCCGTAACCATGGATAATCTTCATCGTTTATCAGGATGCTGGCACTACTAGGAAAATGGCTATAGATGGGATTGACACTAATGGCGCACCAGAAAGATGGTGCGCCATTAGTATATACTAATGACGCACCACAATCTGATGCGCCATTAGAGTTTAAACAACTAATGGCGCACCATGCTACGGGTGCGCCATTAGTATCAATTTTTTTTAACTAGTGCGCCTGTCCAAACATACTAATGGCGCATCCCGGCAAAGTGCGCCATTAGTAGTTGTAACTACTAATGGCGCACTAGGCAGCAGGTGCGCCATTAGTATAGAAATTTTTTTTTTGAACTAGTGCGCCTATCCAAACATACTAATGGCGCATCCTGCCCAAGTGCGCCATTAGTAGTTACAACTACTAATGGCGCACCAGGCAGTGGGTGCGCCATTAGTATAGGATTTTTTTTTGAACTAGTGCGCCTATCCAAACATACTAATGGCGCATCCTGCTTAAGTGCGCCATTAGTAGTTGTAAGTACTAATGGCGCACCATGCAAGAGGTGCGCCATTAGTAAGTGGGCAGCAACAAGATATTTGGGACAGCCTCTCCTACCCACACACTCACTTTCTCCCCACTTCATTCTCTCCACCTCCTCCTTGTCTCGGGTGCCTCCTCTTTTTCACCTCATTTCCACCATAGATTCATTCAAATTAAGTGGTTAAATTACCTTGTTTTAATAGGTAAGTAAGGGGGGAAGCTATATTTAGGTTGTTCTCCTTACAACAATGTGCACATGCACTTTTTACGGCCTAGCTAGATCTATGTATGTTCGTGGTGTTCCATATGTTTGTGGTGTTGCATATGTGTTTGTGTTTGGAGGTGTACCGGTATTTGATATGCGATAGTTGCCAATATTTTGCCGGAATGTTGATTCATTTCCGTTTCGGCGAGAATTTTGGCATTAAGCATTCTTTTTGGTCCTATTTTTACGGAAGGTCATGCCAAATTTTTGTTTGGTTCTAAAATATCGTTTTGCTCTACCCCGCAGGCGACCATGGTCCGCACGATGACCGAAGGCATCATGAATAGGTTTTTGAGGTCCGCGAAGGCCGAGATGCTTCAAAAGAACGAGACGGAGATAAGATGTCCATGTCGAAGATGCAAGCTGAAGAGCCTTATTGCGGACCCGGATTCCGGGCAGGTGCGGGACCACCTGCTGTTGCGTGGTTTCATGGATGGCTATCGGTGGCAAGGTGATGAAGATGACTACGAAGTCGTCCATGCGGGCCGGGCAAGAAATGAGGAAGGGCAGCAAGAGAACCACCGCGGCTCGGGCGGGCGAGAAGACGAAGAATCCCCAGGAGATGATCACGACTGTGATGCTGTACACAGTCATCATGTAGAAGATGCAGGACATGATGATGAGGAAGATGCCGGAGCAGGCGACGGGCATGATCATGAAGATGATGATGCCGGCGGAGCAGACGACGCTGGACCATCGATGGGCTGGGTGCAGGACCCTCATATTCAAGAGCTGCTTCTCAAGCAGACGGATAACGCAAGAGCTGCCGCCCGAGAGAAAGCCAAGATGGATCAACTTGAGTTAGACGCGGTTACTCCATTGTATGAAGGATGCAGGCCCGAGGATACCCGCCTGAAAGTAACGCTCATGGCCCTGGAGATGAAGGTAAAACACAAAATGACCGACGCATGCTTCGACGAGAACATGTCATTCTGGCACGAACGTCTTCCCAAGGGGAACAAGTGCCCGACAAGTTTGGAGGAGGCGAAGAAAATCGTGTGTCCTCTGGATTTACCGCATGTGAAATACCATGTGTGCATGAACAATTGCATCATTTATCGGGACGAGCACGCGGAGTCTACAATATGTCCGGTGTGCGGTGTCACTCGATACAAGAAGAGGAAGAAAGCTCCTCAAAAAGTGGTGTGGTACTTTCCGATCACTCCTCGTCTGCAGCGGTATTTCGCGGATCCTAAGGTAGCAAAGCTCCTACGTTGGCACGCGGATAGGGAGGAGAAGAAGCGAGAAGATGACACAAATGATCCGGAGATAGATAAAAAAGACAAGATGCTGAGTCACCCTAAGGATGCGAGCCAGTGGCAAGCATTGAACTTCGAATACCCAGAATTTGGGAACGATCCAAGGAACATCGTGCTGGGCGCGAGCACCGATGGAGTCAATCCGTTTGGCAGCCAGAGAAGCACACATAGCACCTGGCCTGTGTTTGTGTGGATGTACAACCTTCCCCCCTGGTTGTGCATGAAGAGGAAGTACATTCACATGAGTATGCTAATTGAAGGGCCGAAACAACCAGGGAACGACATCAATCTGTATCTGGGGCTGCTGAAAGAGGAGCTTGACACGCTGTGGAAAACGCCAGCCAATACGTGGGACGCCGCAGAGAAAGAATATTTCCCTATGAGAGCCGCACTGCTCACGACGGTGCACGACTATCTCGGTTACGGATATCTTGCGGGGCAGGTAGTCCACGGATTTTCTGGATGCGTAAGGTGCATGGATGACACAACGTATCGCCAGCTAGATAGAGATCCCGAGTCTTCGAAAACCGTGTTCATGGGACATCGAAGGTGGCTTCGCGACGATGACCCGTGGAGGAAACGCAAGGATCTGTTCGATGGTGAAACCGAACCCCGAAAACGCCCGTGTACGAGGAGCGGCGAGGAAATAGACAAGCTGTTGAAAAATTGGAAAGACTTCCCACTGCTGGGAAAGAAGCAAAAGGCGCCAGAGCCGGGAAAGAAGCGAAAGGCGCCAGAGCCGCTGCTGAAGGTATGGAAAACGAGGTCTGTTTTCTGGGACTTGTCGTACTGGAAGATCCACCGTGTGCCTCACAGCCTTGATGTCATGCATATCACGAAGAACGTGTGCGAGAGTCTGCTTGGTACCCTGCTCAACATGCCAGAGAGGACCAAAGATGGGCCGAAAGCAAGGGCAGACTTGAAATCAATGGGCATCAGGCAGGAGCTTCACGCTATATATGATGATGATGATGATGATGATGATGATGATGATGATGAGGCGAAGCAGGACACAGAAAGTCATCGCAAAGGCAAAAAGGCCAAGAAGACCGGAAATGACTACCCTCCCGCGTGCTTCACTCTAAGTCAGGAGGAGATCGAGCAGTTTTTCACCTGCCTCCTAGGAGTAAAACTTCCTTACGGTTACGCGGGGAAGATAAGCAGATACCTAGACCCAGCGAAGCAGAAGTTCTGCGGGATGAAGTCTCACGACTGTCACGTGCTGATGACGCAGATACTTCCAGTTGCAATCTGTGGGATCATGGACGCGGACGTCCGTGAAACGCTATTTGGCCTATGCAACTTCTTCGACGTCATCTCTCGGAAGTCGATTGGCGTGAGGCAACTCAGAAGGCTACAGGAAGAGATCGTGGTGATCCAAACATGCATATGGCACAGGATCAGAACGACGACGACGACGACGATGATACATTTGGCAACGTCGATCAGTACTTTGCCGAGCATGGGTACGATGGCCTCCTTCTCAAGAACCAAACCCAACAAAAGACGTGTGCGATCTAGCTCGTACCGCGGAGAAGCCAAGTTGCAACAGGCGCCGTCTGGCGTTCAGCTCTCAGGAGACGCCTCCAGCTGCCGACTTCACCGAGCCTCAGATAGGCGAGGTGCGAAATATTATCAGCCCCAACACACTCAAGAAGGCGGTCTGTGAGCAGAACTCGGTCCCATTACAGGAGAAGAAGAAGGCACGCAAAAGAAAGACTAAGAAGGGTGCGAGCCAGCCGGCACCGAGTACGATCCGTGCTCAGGACGGGCCACCTTCACCGCAGGATATCTCGAGGAGGGTGCATGTGGCGGGTAGGGCGATGCTACCACCAAATATGCTCAATGCTGCAACCGGTGCTATGCGGAGTCTGCACGACAGTGTTCTTTCTTTGGAGAAGCGGCGTCTCAGAGAGAAGGATGTGGCATACCCGGTTTTCGTGGCCAAGGTGCCAGAGGGCAAGGGCTTTGTGGATGGCGACATCGGGGGTACGATCGTCCTGCGGTTTGATGACATCTTTGCTATGTTTAACCTTCATCCGCTGCACTACACGTTCGTTCGGCTATTTTCGCTGAGTATGGAGATGCGGATCATTCGCGACAAGACCCCGGACATCGTGATAGTCGACCCCTTCTACATGCGTGCCAAGATCTTGGGCAGCGCTGGGGACCGGCAAGTCGCGAGTTCTTACCTCGAAGGCGTCATTCTGGCAAACCAAGATAAGGATAACTTCCTCGTGCCTTACTTTCCGGAGTAAGTCCTCCCCTCAACCGGCCCGTAACATATGAATTCTTACTTTTCGATCGTTTTTCTTTTAACATTCCTTGTTTTCTGCAGTGACACACGTTGCACGCTCATCATCCTAAGCCCCAAATATTCCATGGCCACGTATTTCGACCCGGACCGCCAGTCGAACGTAGACTACACAAATGTGAAGAAGGTTCTTGATGATGTTCTCCCCGGCTACGCCCAATCTGGAGGCACCTTCACCAGGCCAATTCGTAAGTACGGCAAGCACGTGTTCTCCCACAATACGACGTTCTGCTGCGTCAAGCAGCCGCCTGGCGGTCAGAAGGGTGCCTACTATGCCATCCATCACATGCGGGCGATCGTACGGGACCATCATCAACTTCTGCTACCGAGTAAACTCCAAGATTGGGCCGCGAGCGTGTCGGCAATCCAGGACGCGGACCTCCGACAAGAATTCTTTCGCATCTAGTCGGAGTTTGCGGAAATCATCCATCAAGATGTCCTTCGTACCTCGGGGCAGTTCTACCTCAGAAATCAACCGTCCAACAGTGACATCGACACAATGCTACAAATGCAGGATGACAACGCCCGTTCTTTCATGACTCCCACGATAGACGGCGGCTTCATCCACGCTCCGGTCCCTTGAGTCGAGTTGTCTAGTTCTGAAACATCGATTGGCTCATGTTGTAATTAAACTTTAATGAACTTGTAGTATGTCTCTTTGGTTTTGAGAGTCGTTCAACTTAGATGTAATCGATGCTATTAATGTCTTGCTTTTCTCTTCCGATCGTTCTGTTGCATAATTATATATTGCTTATGTATTGTCTGTGAATTGGTACTAACGTTTCGTTTGGCTAGTGCATAGTGATGCCGACGTATGTCGTGTACAAGGGTAAGGTTCCCGGAGTCTACGATGACTGGGAGGAGTGTCGGAGACAGGTTCACCGATTCAGCGGTAACAGTTACAAAGGGTACACCACTAGGGCCGAGGCCGAATCTAGATACGCCCGCTATCTAGCGGGAGAGGGGAGGGAGCGTTGGAGGAACCGGATGAAGACGAGTTTCATCGTGATGATGCTCATCGTGATGACCGCAGCTCTCTTCTATGTGATGGTAGTTTAGATGATCGATATCGACTTGTAATGCGAAGACAAACTCGCTACTCGCGGTCTCGAGACTTGTAATATAATGTTCTATCTTTGTTCGGCCTTTTTAATTCAGAGACTAATATGATGAATTGTATTCGGAGACTAATATGATGAATTGTATTCAAAGACTAATCTTCTATTGTATTTGATGAATCTATTGTTGATGTGTGCTGTCTATATTTTGTCAAATTATACATTTTGTAACCTGTGCAAAAAACAGAAAATAAAAAAATAAAAAAAAACTAATATTCATACTAATGGCGCATCACACGACAGTGCGCCATTAGTATGACAGTGCATACTAATGGCGCATCACCGGGTAGTGCGCCATTAGTATGCTGCGGTTACTAATGGCGCATCCAGAGGTGGTGCGCCATTAGTATGCCAAAGCACCTGGGTATACATGCCAACTGGGAGGCATACTAATGGCGCACCCTCGCATATACTAATGGCGCACCAGGTGGTGCGCCATTAGTATACCAGATACTAATGGCGCACCAGCTGGTGCGCCATTAGTAAAAATTACTAATGGCGTGCTATCAATGGCGCACCAGTGATGCGCCATTAATGGCCATATTAGGTGCGCCATTAGTAGTGGTATTTCTAGTAGTGTGGGGTCAGCCTTGACTTAGAAGGGAGGAATTTCATGAAACTTTTCATAATCTTCAGACATGTCTGTCTTGCCCTCCACTCCCACGATGTCCCTTTTTCCGGAAAGAACTATGTGGCACTTTGGCTCATCGTATGATGTATTCGCTTCCTTATCTTTTCTCTTTCTCGGTCTGGTAGACATGTCCTTCACATAGATAACCTGTGCGACATCATTGGCTAGGACGAACGGTTCGTTAGTGTACCCAAGATTTTTCAGATCCACTATTGTCATTCCGTACTG
Source organism: Triticum dicoccoides (assembly GCF_002162155.2). Lineage (NCBI taxonomy): Eukaryota > Viridiplantae > Streptophyta > Magnoliopsida > Poales > Poaceae > Triticum > Triticum dicoccoides. Next base: position 646,960,577 of record NC_041389.1, read on the forward strand.
TGGGTCTACCTGTACCCCGCCTCCTGACAGATTGACCCATTTGCACTTAAACCAAGGGACCTTAAAATCATGTCCGTAGTCAAGTTCCCATATGTCCACTATGTAACCATAATATGTGTCCTTTCTCCTCTCGGTTGTTGCATCAAAGCAGACACCGCTGTTTTGGTTGGTGGTCTTTTGATCTTGGTCAATCGTGTAAAATGTATTCCCATTTATCTCGTATCCTTTCCAAATCAATACAGTCAAAGATGGTCCCCTGGACAACAAGTATAGCTCATCACAAATAGTGTTGTCACCTCTGAGACGTGCTTCCAACCAACTGCTGAAAGTCCTGATGTGTTCACATGTAGTCCGGTCGTCGCACTGCTCCGGGTGTTTGGAGCGTAGACTGTTCTTGTGTTCATCGACATACGGGGTCACCAAGGTAGAGTTCTGTAGAACTGTGTAGTGTGCTTGAGACCAAGAATATCCGTCCCTGCATATTATTGAGTCCCTTCCAAGCGTGCCTTTTCCAGTCATTCTCCCCTCATACCGCGATTTAGGGAGACCTATCTTCTTAAGGCCAGGAATGAAGTCAACACAAAACCCGATGACATCCTCTGTTTGATGGCCCATGGAGATGCTTCCTTCTGGCCTAGCGCGGTTACGGACATATTTCTTTAGGACTCCCATGAACCTCTTAAAGGGGTACATATTGTGTAGAAATAAGGGCCCCAGAATGACAATCTTGTCAACTAGATGAACTAGGACGTGCGGCATGATATTGAAGAAGGATGGTGGGAACACCAGCTCGAAACTGATAAGACATTGCACCACATCACTCCTTAGCCTTGGTATGATTTCTGGATCGATCACCTTCTAAGAGATTGCATTGAGGAATGCACATAGCTTCACAATGGCTAATCGGACGTTTTCCAGTAGAAGCCCCCTCAATGCAACCGGAAGCAGTTGCGTCATAATCACGTGGCTGTCATGAGACTTTAGGTTCTGAAACTTTTTCTCTGCCATATTTATTATTCCTTTTATATTCGATGAGAAGCCAGTCGGGACCTTCATACTAAGCAGGCATTCAAAGAAGATTTCCTTCTCTTCTTTGGTAAGAGCATAGCTGGCAGGACCTTCATACTGCTTTGGAGGCATGCCGCTTTTTCGTGCAAACGTTGCAGGTCCTCCCGTGCCTCAGCTGTATCTTTTGTCTTCCCATACATGCCCAAGAAGCCTAGCAGGTTCACGCAAAGGTTCTTCATCATGTGCATCACGTCGATCGAAGAGCGGACCTCTAGGTCTTTCTAGAGGGTAGGTCCCAAAATATAGATGTCTTCTTCCACATGGGTGCGTGTCCCCCAGCGTCACTCGGAACAGCTAGTCCGCCGGGACCCTTTCCAAAGATTACGTGTAAATCATTGACCATAGCAAGTACGTGATCACCGGTACGCATGGCGGGCTTCTTCCGGTGATCTGCCTCGCCTTTGAAATGCTTGCCTTTCTTTCGACATTGATGGTTGGTCGGAAGAAATTGATGATGGACCAGGAACACATTCTTCCTGTAGCTTGCTAGGTATATACTATCGGTGTCAAGTAAATAGTGCGTGCACGCGTGGTATCCCTTGTTTGTCTGTCCAGAAAGGTTACTGAGAGCGGGCCAATCGTTGATGGTCACGAACAGCAACGCCTTTAGGTAAAATTCCTCATGTTTGTGCTCATCCCACGTATGTACACCGTTTCCATTCCACAGCTATAAAAGTTCTTCAACTAATGGCCTTAGGTACACATCAATGTCGTTGTCGGGTTGCTTAGGGCCTTGGATGAGAACTGGCATCATAATGAACTTCCACTTCATGCACATCCAAGGAGGAAGGTTATACATACATAGAGTCACGGGCCAGGTGCTGTGATTGCTGCTCTGCTCCCCGAAAGGATTAATGCCATCCCGCTTAAAGCAAACCATACGTTCATTGGCTCACTTGCAAACTTATCCCAGTACTTTCTCTCGATTTTTCTCCACTGCGACCCGTCAGCGGGTGCTCTCAACTTCCCGTCTTTCTTACGGTCCTCACTGTGCCATCGCATCAACTTGGCATGCTCTCCATTTCTGAACAGACGTTTCAACCATGGTATTATAGGAGCATACCACATCACCTTCGTAGGAACCCTCTTCCTGGGGGGCTCGCCGTCAACATCACCAGGGTCATCTCGTCTGATCATATATCGTAATGCACCGCATACCGGGCATGCGTTCAGATCCTAGTACGCACCGCGGTAGAGGATGCAGTCATTAGGGCATGCATGTATCTTCTACACCTCCAATCCTAGAGGGCATACGACCTTCTTTGCTGCGTATGTACTATCGGGCAATCCGTTATCCTTTGGAAGCTTCTTCTTCAATATTTTCAGTAGCTTCTCAAATCCTTTGTCAGGCACAGCATTCTCTACCTTCCACTGCAGCAATTCCAGTACGGTATCGAGCTTTGTGTTACCATCTTCGCAATTGGGGTACAACCCTTTTTTGTGGTCCTCTAACATGCGATCGAACTTCAGCTTCTCCTTTTGACTTTCGCATTGCGTCCTTGCATCGACAATGACCCGACGAAGATCATCATCATCGGGCACATTGTCTGGTTCCTCTTGATCTTCAGCAGCTTCGCCCGTTGTAGCATCATCGTGCACATCATCTGGTTCCTCTTGATGTTTAGTAGCATCACCGTATTCAGGGGGCACATAGATGTCATTGTACTCTTCTTCTTCGCTGTCTTCCATCATAACCCCTATTTCTCCGTGCCTCGTCCAAACATTATAGTGTGGCATGAAACCCTTGTAAAGCAGGTGGGTGTGGAGGATTTTCCGGTCAGAGTAAGACTTCGTATTCCCACATATAGGGCATGGACAACACATAAAACCATTCTGCTTGTTTGCCTCAGCCACTTCGAGAAAATCATGCACACCCTTAATGTACTCGGAGGTGTGTCTTGAACCGCACATCCATTGCCGGTTCATCTGCGTGCATTATATATAATTAAGTGTATCAAAAATCATTACAGAACATCATGAATAGATAATTAAGTGACCAAATTAATAGAAGTTCATCATCACATTAAAACCAAAGTACATACATAGTTCTCATCTAACAACATAAAGCTCTGCAGAGCATCTAAATTAATTAAACCATACACTGAAACTATGTAAAACATTTCAATGCGAAAACAAATGCGATCATAATTGCAACCAATGTAACAACTGATCCAACGGCATAATGATACCAAGCCTCGGTATGAATGGCATATTTTCTAATCTTTCTAATCTTCAAGCGCATTGCATCCAACTTGATCTTGTGATCATCGACGACATCCGCAACATGCAACTCCAATATCATCTTCTCCTTCTCAATTTTTCTAATTTTTTCCTTCAACAAATTGTTTTCTTCTTCAACTAAATTTAACCTCTCAACAATAGGGTCGGTTGGAATTTCCAGTTCAACAACCTCCTAGATAAATAAAATCTATGTCATGTTGGTCGGCATAATGGTCATAAACAATAAATGAACCAATAGTTATGAAAAGATAATATATACCACATCCGAATCATAGACAGGACGAGGGCCGACGAGGGCGGATACTAAAACCATCACACTATATAAGATGCAATAATAAAAGTAAGAAAATTATACAAGTATCTATATAAACATACAAGTAAGAATTTTTTTTCCTTTCAGAAAGAAGATAAGAACAAGAGGCTCACTACGGTGGTGCCGGCGACGAGATCGGCGCGGGCGATCGACGGTGGTGAAGATGGGGACGGTACGTGGCGGACCGCTAAACCTAGACAAATGTTGAGGAAAATGGAGCTTGGAGGTCGAGCTTGGAGAGGAGAAAGCTTAAGTAGTGTGGCTCGGGCATTCCATTGAACACCTCGTGTGCATAGGAGGTGAGCTAGAGCACCACAAAGCTCTGCCCTCGCCGGCCACGAAAAACAGAGCAGTGGGAGTGCTCTGCTCGCGGGCGAGGGGTATATATAGGGAACTAATTGGTCCCGGTTCGTGGCCAGTACCGGGACTAAAGGGCAGCCTTTGGTCCCTGTTCAAGCCACCAACCGGGACCAATGGTGGTGGGCCAGGAGCGAGGCCCATTGGTCCCGGTTCGTCCCACCAACCTGGACCAATAGGTCCAGTCGAACCGGGACCAATGGCCCACGTGGCCCGGCCGGCCCCCATGGCTCACGAACCGGGTCCAATGCCCCCATTGGTCCCGGTTCTGGATTGAACTGGGACTAATGGGCTGGTCCAGCCTGGACCATTACCCCCTTTTCTACTAGTGTATAATAAGTGTGTGATTGCTACTCTGTTATAAATCCTTCACGTACTATGCGTGTCAGCATTACTGATCCAGGGATGACACTAAAGCACAGAGATCAGACTGTTTGAGGTCTATTCGCTACAAGATGGTATCAGAGCACATGCTGGCTGTAGGACACGACCACTAAGCTAAAATCCCTAGATCACTACTCACTCTTCTCATTTCTGACTCCTCATCTTTTCTACTCTTTTAGGATGGGGATGCAAGGAAAAAGTTCACGCAACCGGATGAAGATACACCCTTTGGACGCCACTTGAAGGAAGTCACTAAGTATCTGAACATCGGAGTACCAAGCTTCATCGGGACCTACATCGCCACTCTACCAGAAGAGGAGCGTTGGATGATTCAAGTTCAAGTCCCAGGAAGGACGTTCATGCCCGTCACTGAGCCCATAGAGTTTTCCTTTGATGCCCCAACCTGGAGTCTAGGAAAGAGCATGGCAACCCACATCACAATGGGATGCATTGGAGAAGTTTACCACAAGGATCTCAAGGATACTACCTACCAGATTTATGGGCGCCGAGATGATCAATGGGAGATGATCAATACCAGGAAGGATAGATCAATTGCCGCTTTCATCCAGGAGTTAAACCAGCACATTCGACGCCAGGAGAACCAGATGTGCGCAGGCATGATAGATCTGAAGAAGGCAATGACCAAGATCACAGAACTGGAGGAAGAACTCAAGTCTACACGCGATGGATATGAGGAGGAAATAGCAACACTCATGGAGAAGAACGATGATCTGAAGAAGAAGCTAAAGGTGTTTATGGGATTTCTCGCAACTGGTGGAGAAGATGATTGCACCTGTCCAGAGAACTACATCATCATCGATGACACCAACTCGGACCCAGACGATAGCGATGATGACTATGTTGATGAAGCTGGAGCAGATATCATGGAGTCTTCAACGGAGCAGTTTTTCTAGTCGGCCACCATAACAGTAGTAGTATTCCCCCATGTATCTAGTATAGTCCGAGCACTTTTGCAACGATAGTTAGACCGTTGTATGCCCTTGTTTGAATTGAATGAAGTGATATTGTTTTCTTTCATCTCATGTGCATATGGGTAGTGTTTTCTCTCTAGACCTCATTCTATTCTATTATTCTCGTCTTTTCTAAACCCTCAGATGCCTCCAAGACGTGACAATGGATTTGCTTTCCCACCGAAGCTCACTCAATTGATCCAGCAGTAGAATGCATTGATGCAGTTACTAGTCCAGAATCAGAATCAGGGGAACAACAACAACAACAACCCACCACCTCCACCACCTGTTGATCACTTAACCTGTTTCCTTAGACTAAACCCGCCGGTGTTCTCCAGTAGCACCGAGCCGATAATTGCAGATGTTTGCCTCCGCAAGACCGGAAGGGAGTTGACCACTGCAGGATGCACAGATGCGGAAAAGGTGTGTTTTGCCGCACATCAGCTTGATGGACCCGCAGCATCATGGTGGGAGAATTTCACAGCCACTTATCCTATCACTGTCACATGGGATTAGTTTTAGCAGGCTTTCCATACTGCCCATGTTTCAACAGGAGCTATGTCAATGAAGAAGCATGAGTTTCGCAACTTGCGCCAAGGAGGACATACTGTAGGCCAGTACGTGGATGACTTTAGTAAGCTAGCACATTATGCCCCAGATGATGTTGCTACGGATGCAGCTAAGCAGGAGAAGTTTCTGTAAGGACTGAATGATGAGCTGAGCATGCAGTTGATGGTAGCAACCTTCAACAACTACCAGGAGATGGTATATAGATATCTCATGATTGAAGGGAAGCAGCAGCAAATTGACAACCGCAAGAGGAAGTATGGACAAGGGAAGTACAATTCTGGAGCTTAGCAGAAGCCACGTTTTACCCCAAAACCGGGAGGACATTTTCAGCATACCCATGGAGGAGGGAGTTCGCACAATCATAATGGCCCCAAGAATGGTAACAGGAATGGAGGAAGCAACAGCTAGAACCGTACCAACCCATCAACCCCAGCCAAGAGAGACCTGAGCCAAGTCACTTGTTATAAGTGTCAAAATACTGGACATTATGCCAATGAATGTCCTGAAGCCCAGAATGGAAATGGCAATGGAAGCTCTGGGAAGAAGCCGAACCCTTTCAACAGGGGACAGGTGAACCACGTTAATGTGGAGGAGGTTGAAGCCCAGCCAGATGCAGTAATAGGTAAGTTTTTGGTTAAGTCATTTCCTGCAATCGTTCTTTTTGATACTAGTGCATCGCATTCATACATATCAAGGGGATTTGTGGATAAGTATAAACTGCCCACCAAGGTTCTTAGAACACCAATGTCAGTAAGCTCACCAGGAGCGGATCATATGGCTAGTCGAGGATGTTTTCAAGTGCCATTGAGTATAGGTAGGCATTTTTTTCCTCGGATTTAATCATTTTGGAATCTCAAGGTTTGGATGTGATTCTGGGTATGGATTGGCTATCGATGTATGGAGGAAACATCGATTGCGCTAGTAAGTCGATTTTGCTTACCACCCCAGAAGGGAGAAGGATCAAGTATGTATCACGGCATGAGCCGAAGAGGACACAAGTAAATTCCTTATCAGGAGTTGTACAGGAGGAAGTACCAGTGGTGAAGGATTTTCCTGATGTATTTCCAGAAGAGTTCCCAGGCATGCCACCGGATAGAGACATTGAGTTTTTGATTGAGCTTTTACCAGGCACAGGGCTGATATCTAAGAGACCGTACAGGATGCCCGCGCAAGATTTGGAGGAAATTAAGAAGAAGATTAAGGAGTTACTGGATGAAGGTTATATTCGCCCAAGTTCTTCACCTTGGGGATCGCCAGTGCTTCTAGTGGATAAGAAGGATGGAACATTTAGGATGGTTATTGATTATCGAGGATTGAATGAAGTGACAATTAAGAACAAATACCCGTTACCGATGATCAATGATTTGTTTGACCGATTGCAAGGAGCTAAGGTATTTTCCAAGATCGATCCGCGATCAGGATACCATCAGTTGAAGATTCGAGAGCTGGATATACCTAAGACGGCTTTTACCAACAGGTACGGGCTGTATGAATATATCGTTATGTCATTTGGTCTAACTAACGCACCTGCATATTTCATGAACATGATGAATAAGGTGTTTATGGAGTTTCTGGATAAGTTCATCGTGGTGTTCATTGATGATATTTTGGTCTATTCAAAGAATGAAGAAGAGCATAAAGAGCATTTGCGTTTGGTACTTGGGAAGCTCAAAGAACATCAGTTATATGCCAAGTTCAGCAAATGTGAGTTTTGGTTGAAGGAAGTTGGATTCCTCGGACATGTTATATCCGGAGAAGGAATAGCAGTAGATCCCACCAAAGTTGTCACTGTGACAAATTGGGAAGCCCCAACAACAGTTGGGGAGATCCAAAGTTTTCTTGGACTCGCAGGATACTACCGGAGGTTCATTGAGAATTTCTCGAAGATTGCGAAGCCCATGACAGAGTTATTGAAGAAGGACACCAAGTTCAAATGGACTGAGGAATGTGAGGCCAGTTTTCAGGAGTTAAAGAAACGTTTGGTTACATCGCCAGTGTTGATTTTGCCAGATCAGCGCAAGGATTATGAGGTGTATTGTGACGCTTCGCGTCGAGGACTTGGAGCAGTGCTTATGCAGGAGGGAAGAGTTGTTTCGTATGCCTCACGACAACTTAAGCCCCATGAGTTGAATTATGCTACACATGATTTGGAGTTCGCAGCCGTAGTGCATACATTGAAGACTTGGAGACATTTTCACATTGGAAACCATTGTGAGGTGTACACGGATCACAAGAGTTTGAAGTATATTTTCACACAGAAGGAGCTGAATCTCAGGCAAAGGAGATGGCTGGAGCTCATCAAGGATTATGATATGAGATTGCATTATCACCCCGGAAAGGCTAACGTAGTAGCTGACGCGTTGAGCCGCAAGAGCCATGTCAACACACTCTTGACCGGAGAGTTACCGAAGGAGTTAGCCGAGGATCTTCGTGAGCTATATTTGGAAATAGTTCCGAGAAGTTTTGTTGCAGCATTGGAGATTCAGTCTACTTTGATGGATAAGACCAGAGAAGCTTGGAAGACTGACAAGGAGATTGCCTCTATAAAGGAGAAGATGAGCAAAGGAAAAGCTAAGGGATTTCATGAGGATGAGCACAATACCTTATGGTTTGAGGACCGCGTTTATGTGCCTAATGATCCGGAGATCAGGAAGTTGATTCTACAAGAGGCCCATGATTCACCGTACTCGATTCACCTAGGAAATACCAAGATGTATTTGGATTTGAAACACACATTCTGGTGGACCGGAATGAATAAGGATATTGCAGAGTACGTAGAAGTTTGTGATGTATGCCAGAGAGTGAAGGCAGAGCATCAGAAGCCAGCAGGATTGTTATAGCCATTGCCGATACCCGAATGGAAGTGGGATAAGCTAGGCATGGATTTTATCATAGGATTGCCCAGGACTCGTTCAGGCTATGACTCGATATGGGTTGTAGTCGATCATTTGAGGAAGGTAGCTCATTTCATCCCCGTGAAGACCACTTACACTAGTGCTAAGTTGGCTAAGATATACATGACCAGGATCGTATGTCTACATGGAGTTCCGAGGAGCATTGAATCAGATAGAGGAACCCAGTTTACCTCAAAGTTCTGGAATCAATTGCACGAAACTTTGGGTACGAGGCTAGAGTTCAGTACAACTTTTCATCCGTAGACAGATGGACAGACCGAGAGAGTCAATCGGATTTTGGAGGATATGCTGAGATCTTGTGCGCTAGATTATGGATCTAGTTGGGACGACAATTTGCCATATGCAGAGTTCTCTTACAACAACAGTTATCAATCTAGTTTGAAGATGGCCCCTGTCGAAGCCTTGTATGGAAGGAGGTGCAGGACCCCATTATCGTGGGATGAAGTTGGAGACCGCAAGTTGTTTGGACCAGATTTGATTAAGGAGTCTGAACAAAAGGTGAAGTTGATTTGTGATAGGCTCAAGGTAGCCCAGTCCAGGCAGAAGAGCTATGCAGATTCTAAATGCAAGGAGACAGCTTACGAAGTCGGAGATAGAGTTTTGTTGGGGAACGTAGCAGAAATTCAAAATTTTCCTACGTATCACCAAGATCTATCCATGGAGAAACCAGCAACGAGGGGAAGGAGAGTGCATCTACATACCCTTCTAGATCGCTAAGCGGAAGCGTTCAAGAGAACGGGGTTGATGGAGTCGTACTCGTCGTGATCCAAATCACCGATGATCCTAGCGCCGAACGGACGGCACCTCCGCGTTCAACACACGTACGGAACGGAGACGTCTCCCACGCCTTGATCCAGCAAGGAGGAGGGAGAGGTTGATGGAGATCCAGCAGCACGACGGCGTGGTGGAAGTAGCGGGATTCCAACAGGGCTTCGCTAAGCGCTGCGGGAGGAGGGAGATGTGTCACGGGAGGGAGAGGGAGGCGCCAGGCCTTAGGTATGATTGCTCCTCCTTTTCCCCACTATATATAGGGACAAGGGAGAGGGGGAGGGCGCAGCCTTGCCCCTTCCTCCAAGGAAGGGTGCGGCCAAGGGTGGGGAGGAGTCCATCCTCCCCAAGGCACCTCGGAGGTGCCTTCCCCCTTTAGGACTCTCCCCTTTTTCTCTTCTCTTGGCGCATGGGCCTCTTGGGGCTGGTGCCCTTGGCCCATGTAGGCCAAGGCGCACCCCCTACAGCCCATGTGGCCCCCCGGGGCAGGTCGCCCCACCCGGTGGACCCCCGGGACCCTTCCGGTGGTCCCGGTACAATACCGATGACCCCGAAACTTGTCCCGATGGCCGAAATAGCACTTCCTATATATAATTCTTTACCTCCGGACCATTCCGGAACTCCTCGTGACGTCCGGGATCTCATCCGGGACTCCTAACAACTTTCGGGTTACCGCATACTAATATCTCTATAACCCTAGCGTCACTGAACCATAAGTGTGTAGACCCTACGGGTTCGGGAGACATGCAGACATGACCGAGATAACTCTCTGGTCAATAACCAACAGCGGGATCTGGATACCCATGTTGGCTCCCACATGTTCCATGATGATCTCATCGGATGAACCACGATGTCAAGGACTTAATCAATCCCGTATACAATTCCCTTTGTCTAGCGGTACGATACTTGCCCGAGATTCAATCGTCGGTATCCCGATACCTTGTTCAATCTCGTTACTGGCAAGTCTCTTTTACTCGTTCCGTAACACATCATCTCGTGATCAACTCCTTGATCACATTGTGCACATTATGATGATGTCCTACCGAGTGGGCCCAGAGATACCTCTCCGTTTACACGGAGTGACAAATCCCAGTCTCAATTCGTGCCAACCCAATAGACACTTTCGGAGATACCTGTAATGCACCTTTATTGCCACCCAGTTACGTTGTGACGTTTGGTACACCCAAAGCATTCCTACGGTATCCGGGAGTTGCACAATCTCATGGTCTAAGGAAAAGATACTTGATATTAGAAAAGCTTTAGCATACGAACTACGATCTTTGTGCTAGGCTTAGGATTGGGTCTTGTCCATCACATCATTCTTCTAATGATGTGATCCCGTTATCAATGACATCCAATGTCCATGGTTAGGAAACCGTAACCATCTATTGATCAACGAGCTAGTCAACTAGAGGCTTACTAGGGACATGGTGTTGTCTATGTATCCACACATGTATCTGAGTTTCCTATCAATACAATTATAGCATGGATAATAAACGATTATCATGAACAAGGAAATATAATAATAATCAATTTATTATTGCCTCTAGGGCATATTTCCAAGAGTCTCCCACTTGCACTAGAGTCAATAATCTAGTTCACATCGATATGTGATTAACACTCAAGGTCACATCCCCATGTGACTAACACCCATAGAGTTTACTAGAGTCAATAATCTAGTTCATATTTACCATGTGATTAACACTCGATGAGTTCTGCGTTTGATCATGTTATGCTTGTGAGAGAGGTTATAGTCAACGGGTCTGAACCTTTAAGATCCGTGTGTGCTTTTCAAATCTCTATGTCATCTCCTAGATGCAGCTACCACGCTCTATTTGGAGCTATTCCAAATAACTGTTCTACTTGGAGCTATTCTAAATTGTTGCTCCATTATACGTATCCGGTATCTCTACTCAGAGCTATCCGGATAGGTGTTAAGCTTGCATCGTCGTAACTCTTTACGTCGAACTCTTTATCCACCTCCATAATCGAGAAAATTCCTTAGTCCACTAGTTACTAAGGATAACTTTGATCGATGTACTGTGATCCATTCTTAGATCACTCTTGTACCCCTTGACTGACTCATGGCAAGGCACATTTCAGGTGCGGTACACAGCATAGCATACTGTAGAGCCTACGTCTTAAGCATAGGGGACGACCTTCGTCCTTTCTCTCTATTCTGCCGTGGTCGAGCTTTAAGTCTTAACTTCATACCTTACAACTCAGGCAAGAACTCCTTCTTTGACTGATCCATCTTGAACACCTTCAAGATCATGTCAAGGTATGTGCTCATTTGAAAGTACCATTAAGCGTTTTGATCTATCCTTATAGATCTTGATGCTCAATGTTCAAGTAGCTTAATCCAGGATTTCCATTGAAAAACACTTTCCAAATAACCCTATATGCTTTCCAGAAATTCTACATCATTTCTGATCCATAATATGTCAACAACATATACTCATCAGAAATTCTATAGTGCTCCCACTCACCTTTTTGGAAATACAAGTTTCTCATAAACTTTGTATAAACCCAAAATCTTTGATCATCAACAAAGCATACGTTCCAACTCCGAGATGCTTACTCCAGTCCCTAGAAGGATTGCTGGAGCTTTGCATACTTATTAGCATCTTTCAGGATTGACAAAACCTTCCGGTTTGTATCACATACAACCTTTCCTCAAAAAACATCGAGGAAACAATGTTTTGACATCCTATCTGCAAGATTTCATAAATAATGCAGTAATCGCTAATATAATTCCAACAGACTCTTAGCATCGCTACGAGTGAGAAAGTCTCATCGTAGTCAACTCCTTGAACTTGTCGGTAAACATCTTAACGACAAGTCGAGCTTTCTTAATGGTGATACTTACCATCATTGTCCGTCTTCCTTTTAAAATCCATATGTGCCCAACAGCCTTACGACCATCAAGTAGTTCTTCCAAAGTCTATACTTTGTTTTCATACATGGATCCTATCTCGGATTTTATGGCTTCTAATCATTTGTCGGAATTTGGGCCCACCATCGCTTCTCCATAGCTCGTAGGTTCATTGTTGTCTAGCAACATGACCTTCAAGACAGGATTACTGTACCACTCTGAAGTAGTACGTATCCTTGTCACCCTACGAGGTTCGGTAGTGACTTGATCCGAAGTTTCATGATCACTATCATAAGCTTCTACTTCAATTGGTGTAGGTGCCATAGGAACAACTTCCTGTGCCCTGCTACACACTTGTTGAAGTGACGGTTCAATAACCTCATCAAGTCTCCACCATCCTCCCACTCAATTCTTTCGAGAGAAACTTTTCCTCGAGAAAGGACCCGATTCTAGAAACAATCCCTTATTGCTTTCGGATCTGAGATAGGAGGTATACCCAACTGTTTTGGATGTCCTATGAAGAAGCATTTATCCGCTTTGGGTTCGAGCTTATCAGCCTGAAACTTTTTCACATAAGCATAGCAGCCCCAAACTTTTAAGAAATGACAGCTTAGGTTTCTCTAAACCATAGTTCATACGGTGTCATCTCATCGGAATTACGTGGTGCCCTATTTAAAGTGAATGTGGTTGTCTCTAATGCCTAACCCATAAACTATCGTGGTAATTCGATAAGAGACATCATGGTATGCACCATATCCAATAGGGTGCAACTATGATGTTCGGACACACCATCCCACTATGGTGTTCAAGGCTATATTAGTTGTGAAACAATTTCCACAATGTCTTAATTCTGTGCCAAACTCGTAATTCAGATATTCATCTCTATGATCATATCATAGATCTTTTATCCTCTTGTCATGACGATCTTTCAACTTCACCCTGAAATTACTTGAACCTTTCAATAATTCAGAGTGGTGATTTATCAAGTAAATGTACTCAACATCTACTCAAATCATCTGTGAAGTAAGAACATAACGATATCCACTACATGCCTCAGCACTCATTGGACTGCACACATCAAAATGTATTACTTCCAACAAGTTGCTTTCTGGTTCCATTTTACTGAAACCGAGGCTTTTCGTCATCTTGCCCATGTGGTATGATTTGCATGTCTCAAGTGATTCAAAATCAAGTGAGTTCAAACGGTCCATCTGCATGGAGTTTCTTCATGCATATACACCAATAGACATGGTTCGCATGTCTCAAACCTTTCAAAAACGAGTGAGCCCAAAGATCCATCAACATGGAGCTTCTTCATGCGTTTTATACCGACATGACTTACGTGGCAGTGCCACAAGTAGGTGGTACTATCATTACTATCTTATATCTTTTGGCATGGAAATGTGTATCACTACGATCGAGATTCAATAAACCATTCCTTTAGGTGCAAGACCATTGAAGGTATTATTCAAATAAATAGAGTAACCATTATTCTCTTTAAATGAATAACCGTATTGCGATAGACATAATCCAATCATGTCTATGCTCAACGCAAACACCAAATAACAATTATTTAGGTTTAACACCAATCTCGTTGGTAGAGGGAGCGTGCGATGCTTGATCACATCAAGCTTGGAAAAACTTCCAACACATATCGTCAGCTCACCTTTAGCTAGTCTCCGTTTATTCCGTAGCTCTTTTATTTCGAGTTACTAACACTTAGCAACCGAACCAGTATCTAATACCCTGGTGCTACTAGGAGTACTAGTAAAGCACACATTAACATAATGTATATCTAATATACTTCTATCGACCTTGCCAGCCTTCTCATCTACCAAGTATCTAGGGTGATTCCGCTCTAGTGACTATTCCCCTTATTACAGAAGCACTTAGTCTCGGGTTTGGGTTCAACCTTGGGTTTCTTCACTAGTGCAGTAGCTGATTTGCCGTTTCATGAAGTATCCCTTCTTGCCCTTGCCCTTCTTGAAACTAGTGGTTTCACCAACCATCAACAATTGATGCTCCTTCTTGATCTCTACTTTTGTGGTGTCAAACATCACGAATATCTCAAGGATCATCATATATGTCCCTGATATATTATAGTTCATCATGAAGCTCAAGCAGCTTGGTGGTAATGACTTTGGAGAACCATCACTATTTCATCTGGAAGATCAACGCCCACTCGATTCAAGCGATTGTTGTACTCAGACAATCTGAGCACAAGTTCAACACTTGAGCTTTTCTCCCTTAGTTTGCAGGCTAAGAAAATCGTCGGAGGTCTTATACCTCTTGACGTGGGCACGACCCTGAAATCCTAATTTCAGCCCTCGAAACATCTCATATGTTTCGCGACGTTTCAAAACCGTCTTTGGTGCCTCAATTCTAAACCATTTAACTGAACTATCACGTAGTTATCAAAACGTGTATGTCCGATGTTCGCAACATCCACAAACGACGTTTGGGGTTCAGCACACTGAGCGGTGCATTAAGGACATAAGCCTTCTATGAAGCAATGAGGACAATCCTCAGTTTACGGACCAAGTCCGCATAATTGCTACTATCAACTTTCAACTAATTTTTTCTCTAGGAACATATCTAAACAGTAGAACTAAAGCGCGAGCTTACGACATAATTTGCAAAGATCTTTTGACTATGTTCAAGATAATTATGTTCATCTTATGAACTCCCACTCAGATAGACATCCCTCTGGTCATCTAAGTGATCACATGATCCGAGTCAAACTAGGCTGTGTCCGATCATCACGTGAGACGGACTAGTCATCATCGGTGAACATCTTCATGTTGATCGTATCTTCTATACGACTCACGCTCGACCTTTCGGTCTCCGTGTTCCGAGGCCATGTCTGTACATGCTAGGCTCGTCAAGTTAACCCTAAGTGTATTGCATGTGTTTCGAGGCCATGTCTGTACATGCTAGGCTCGTCAACACCCGTTGTATGTGAACGTAAGGATCTATCACACCCGATCATCACGTGGTGCTTCGAAGCGACGAACTGTAGCAACGGTGCACAGTTAGGGGTGAACACTTCTTGAAATTGTTGTAATTGATCATCTTATTTACTACCGTCGTTCTAAGTAAACAAGATGCAAAAACATGATAAACATCACATGCAATCAAATAGTGACATGATATGGCCAATATCATTTTTGCTCCTTTTGATCTCCATCTTCGGGGCTCCATGATCATCATCGTCACCGGTATGACACCATGATATCCATCATCATGATCTCCATCATCGTGTCTTCATGAAGTTGTCTCGCCAACTATTACTTCTACTTCTACGGCTACCGTTAGCAATAAAGTAAAGTAATTACATGACGTTTAAGTTGACACACAGGTCATAAATAAATAAAGACAACTCCTATGGCTCCTGCCGGTTGTCATACTCATCGACATGCAAGTCGTGATTCCTATTACAAGAACATGATCAATCTCATACATCACATATATCATTCATCACATCCTTTTGGCCATATCACATCACATAGCATACCCTGCAAAAACAAGTTAGACGTCCTCTAATTGTTGTTTGCATGTTTTACGTGGCTGCTATGGGTTTCTAGCAAGAACGTTTCTTACCTACGCAAAGACCACAACGTGATATGCCAATTGCTATTTACCCTTCATAAGGACCCTTTTCATTGAATCCGATCCGACTAAAGTGGGAGAGACAGACACCCGCCAGCCACCTTATGCAACTAGTGCATGTTTGTCGGTGGAACCGGTCTCACGTAAGAGTACGTGTAAGGTTGGTCCGGGCCGCTTCATCCCACAATGCCGCCGAATCAAGATAAGACTAGTAACGGCAAGCATATTGAACAAAATCAACGCCCACAACTACTTTGTGTTCTACTCGTGCATAGAAACTACGCATAGACCTAGCTCATGATGCCACTGTTGGGGAACGTAGCAGAAATTCAAAATTTTCCTACGTATCACCAAGATCTATCTATGGAGAAACCAGCAACGAGGGGAAGGAGGGTGCATCTACATACCCTTGTAGATCGCTAAGCGGAAGCGTTCAAGAGAACGGGGTTGATGGAGTCGTACTCGTCGTGATCCAAATCACCGATGATCCTAGCGCCGAACAGATGGCACCTCCGCGTTCAACACACATACGGAACGGAGACGTCTCCCACGCCTTGATCCAGCAAGGAGGAGGGAGAGGTTGATGGAGATCCAGCAGCACGACGGCGTGGTGGAAGTAGCGGGATTCCAACAGGGCTTCGCTAAGCGTTGCGGGAGGAGGGAGATGTGTCACGGGAGGGAGAGGGAGGCGCCAGGCCTTAGGTATGATTTCTCCTCCTTTTCCCCACTATATATAGGGCCAAGGGAGAGGGGGAGGGCGCAGCCTTGCCCCTTCCTCCAAGGAAGGGTGCGGCCAAGGGTGGGGAGGAGTCCATCCTCCCCAAGGCACCTCGGAGGTGCCTTCCCCCTTTAGGACTCTCCCCTTTTTCTCTTCTCTTGGCGCATGGGCCTCTTAGGGCTGGTGCCCTTGGCCCATGTAGGCCAGGGCGCACCCCCTACAGCCCATGTGGCCCCCCCGGGGCAGGTGGCCCCACCCGGTGGACCCCCGGGACCCTTCCAGTGGTCCCGGTACAATACCGATGACCCCGAAACTTGTCCCGATGGCCGAAATAGCACTTCCTATATATAATTCTTTACCTCCGGACCATTCCGGAACTCCTCGTGACGTCCGGGATCTCATCCAGGACTCCGAACAACTTTCGGGTTACCGCATACTAATATCTCTATAACCCTAGCGTCACCGAACCTTAAGTGTGTAGACCCTACGGGTTCGGGAGACATGTAGACATGACCGAGATGACTCTCTGGTCAATAACCAACAGCGGGATCTGGATACCCATGTTGGCTCCCACATGTTCCATGATGATCTCATCGGATGAACCATGATGTCAAGGACTTAATCAATCCCGTATACAATTCCCTTTGTCTAGCGGTACGATACTTGCCCGAGATTCGATCGTCGGTATCCCGATACCTTGTTCAATCTCGTTACCGGCAAGTCTCTTTTACTCGTTCCGTAACACATCATCTCGTGATCAACTCCTTGATCACATTGTGCACATTATGATGATGTCCTACCGAGTGGGCCCAGAGATACCTCTCCGTTTACACGGAGTGACAAATCCCAGTCTCGATTCGTGCCAACCCAACAGACACTTTCGGAGATACCTGTAATGCACCTTTATAGCCACCCAGTTACGTTGTGACGTTTGGTACACCCAAAGCATTCCTACGGTATCTGGGAGTTGCACAATCTCATGGTCTAAGGAAAAGATACTTGACATTAGAAAAGCTTTAGCATACGAACTACGATCTTTGTGCTAGGCTTAGGATTGGGTCTTGTCCGTCACATCATTCTTCTAATGATGTGATCCCTATATCAATGACATCCAATGTCCATGGTTAGGAAATCGTAACCATCTATTGATCAACGAGCTAGTCAACTAGAGGCTTACTAGGGACATGGTGTTGTCTATGTATCCACACATGTATCTGAGTTTCCTATCAATACAATTATAGCATGGATAATAAACGATTATCATGAACAAGGAAATATAATAATAATCAATTTATTATTGCCTCTAGGGCATATTTCCAACAAGTTTATCTTCGTGTATCTCCACTTCGAGGAGTTAAGCACTTTGGAGTTAAGGGAAAGTTAGCGCCATGTTTGGTGGGACCATACAAAGTTTTGGAGCGTATGGGAGAAGTTGCCTACAAATTGGAATTACCCGAAGGATTGTCAGGAGTTCACGATGTGTTCCACGTTTCCCAGTTGAAGAAGTGCCACGCAAAGATGGCTGATATACCGCTAAGAGATACAGTGCCGCTGGAAGCGATTCAGTTGGATAGTGATTTAACTTACGAGGAGAAACCAGTCAAAATTCTCGAGTATGCCAGCCGAGTCACCTGCAGCAAGGTTATCAAGTTTTGTAAAGTTCAGTTGAGCCACCACACCGAGGATGAAGCCACCTGGGAGCGAGAGGAAGATCTGCTGAAGGACCACCCTCACCTATTTTCTAGCCAACCCGAATCTCGAGGGTGAGATTCATCTTAAGGGGGGTAGGTTTGTAACATCCCAAATTTTCAATTTGGAATGTTATACACTAGATCATCATTGCATATCATATTTTATTGCATTTTGGCTTGATCCAGAAATTCTACGCAACTCAAGGACCCACGGAGAGAGTTGGGATTTCGTTATTTTCATATTTGAGTTTTCTCAAATTTTGTAAATAGGATCATTTGATTTTATTTATTTTATCTTTAATTATTTCTATTATACAAATACGAGAGAGGGAATAAAATGACTTTCCCAAAAATAAAGAAATATTGAGGATTTAATAATAAAATCAAATAAGATTTTATTTCAGAGTTTGGCTACTTTATTTGAATTTAGGAAAAATTGCACGTTTTTCAAAACTACATTTTAGGGCCAAGAAAATGTTCATCTCGTTCTAAATATTTTATTTGGATGGTGAAAATTTGTTTTGGCATTTTTAGAATTTTATTTATTTTTCTAGGTTTTATTTTCTATTCGGCGGAATTGTTTAAAAAAAACTCCCGTGCCCGGCTGGGCCGAAGCCCATCTGAGCCAGGCCGGCCCACCCCGCGCCCGCCTCCCCGCTGCTGTCTCCCGCAAGGAGACCGTGACCACCGCCGCCGTCGCCGTGACCGAGTCGGCCACGACTCCCCTCCCCCTCCCGCAAGCCCCCCCCCTAAAAGCCGACCCCGGGCCCGCCCTGGATCCCGAAGCCGGAGCCGCCGCC
>NC_041389.1:646980250-647026866 GCF_002162155.2 Triticum dicoccoides
GCAGCCGCTGGCCGCTGCTGCCGTGCCGCCGCCGAGCCGCCTCCCGCCGCCGCTCGGAGCCCCGCCGCCCACTGGACCCCGCAGGAGCCGCCGGACCTCACCGGAGCCCCGACGAGGTAGCCGCCCGCCGCCGCCCCGGTTTTCTAAGAAAACCGATCCGGATTTTTTTTTGATAACCCTAGGTTTATTTTTTTAGATCGATTTTTTTGGTTTATTTTTTTAGCGAGCGTTCGCTTGTTCATTCGTTTTAACGGACGAGTTTGCTGTTTAGTTTTAGTTAACGAATGTCCGTTCATTAAACAGTTCATCAGTTTTTCTTTTTCTCGGATTTTCCATGATTATTCCAGATCGTGATTTCTAATCCGATTTTTATTTTAGTTTAATTTTTCGCTCGTTTATCGGAATCAGGCGATTCAAGCGCCTGGAGTTTCGTCTCAAAACCCTCTTTCTGTTTAACCAACTCAAACAAGTTTTTTGCACTGTAAAATTTGACTTAGGTCCAGATTAGTAAACGAAGCTTGTTTCTTTCGCCGTTTGACTTTCGTTGCTTCGTTTAATTTGATTCTTTTTGCAAACCTGAGTTCTTAAGTTGAACTTTCTGGTTAGATCTCTTCTTTGAGTTTTACCCGTGCATTAGATGAGTACTTATTGTATGCTTGTTTGTTTGCGATAGATTACCTGGAGTGCGCACTACTTTGAATCTCTAGGTTTCACGGATTATCAGCAAGGCAAGTAACACTTCGATCATACCTCTTTACTACCAAATTTTATTGCATTAGATCAATCCTCAAACAATTGCATGGTTAGGATCTGATTAATATGTGGGTTTTGGAAAGTAGATGAGGTAGTACCTATTACCTGTTGTATTATCAAACCCTTGGGAGTTACTTCTACGTTTGCTTATTACCATGCTATGCTAGTAGACGTGGATTGGGTGAGTGTATCCATGACAGATGTGAGATTGTTATTTAATGGTTTATTTAAGGTGGCAACTTTAATACACATCTGGGTGGATTGAGGCACCTGGGTATTCCAGCGATTGCCTATTTTTCTTTATGGACCGCCACCTAGGCTCAAAGGGATCATGAGATTATTCATGCTAGAAACTTCCATGTGCACCCACAAGCTACTATGGGCTCTAGCATAGTTGATTAAGTCATGCGAACTCTTATAGTGGTAGACTAGCAGATGTAGGGGAAAGTAGGTGTAACTGTCTACCCGATCGTAAGGTGCTAGCGCTTCCGAAAGACTATGTCTCGGTCATCCGTTTCTCAAACACCATGTAGTGTGAGAAATCCAACGGAGCAGATCGAGTCTTGTGGGGAAAAGTGCACAAACCTCTGCAGAGTGTATAAACTAATCATGGTTAGCCATGTCCCCGGTTATGGACGTTTTGAGTATCTAGTACTTGGATTATCATGTGAATCTCATCATGTTACTTTAATTTAATTTGTTGGGTTTAATGATGATGTTTAATTGGGATTGAGAGGGTGTCTACACTCTCAATGTTTAACAACCACCATGATAGTTAAATAAAACTTATTCCTTTGCAGTAGGGAAAAATTGGCTTTACGCAAAATTGTAACCATAGAGCTTTCCACCAGCCATATATGCATGTAGTATAGCATATTTCTGTTCATTGCCCTCTATGTGTTACATTGCCAGCATATTCCATGTGCTGACCTGTTTTCGGGCTGCAACGTTCATGTTGCAGACTTTTCAGATGACGAGTAAGGTGCCTTAGGTCGTGGTTCTATACTTAGTGATGCCGTTGGAGTTGATGGACTCACTTATCTTCCAAGCCTGCCGCTATTATCGTTATTTGATGGCCTTAAGCCATATTTATTGTAATAAGTTCTCTCTTGAGACATTCGATGTAATAAGTGTGTGGTTGCTACTTTGTTATAAATCCTTCAAGTATTGTGCGTGTCAGCATTACTGCTCCAGGGATGACACTAAAGCACAAAGATCAGACTGTTTGAGGTCTGGTCGCTACAATCCAATTCGAATTCGCGCTCCTCCTCATCCTCAAAGTACAACACGTTACCATATGAGTTCTTGAAGTCCTCCCTTATGTTGCATGGGACACATTATACAGTAGTTAATAATCAACAAAAAAGTCAGTAAAACAGTTAAAAAAATGATCAAAATTCAATACAAATTCAAGTTAAAGACCGTTACCACTGATTTTTGAAATCCTTTTTTGAAAAATACCCCGAACTGCACTACAGTTTCAAGACCGTCCATGCATGAATTTTGGCAGACCTTGCAGATCTTACACCTAATGGTCCCTAATAATCATTTTGAAGCAGTGATTAATTGTAATTGGTTCGATGACCTGAATGCAACCCCATCCCTTCAAATAAAGAGGCTAACATTGAAGAACACAAAAAATCAGTAGGACCTTTGCTTAATATTGAATATATTGAGTACCAGAAATTTGATGAAACGGATGTTAATCAATGTTTCACCAAAACGTTAGCACTGATTTTCAAGTATCTAATAAACCCAAGAAGTTGTCAAATGTAAGAAAATGCAATTAACACTTTATAAAGTATTGTACCAAGGTCTATGAATTTCTCTATCAAATCCATGACCCCGAATGCAACCATATCCCTTCAAATAAAGAAGCTAACACCAAAGAACACAAGAATTCAGCATGACCTTTGATTAATATTGAATATATTGAGTACCAGAAATTTGATGAAATGGAAGTTAATCAACATTTCACCAAAACGGTGGCACTCATTTTCAAGTCTAATAAGCCAAACCAGTTATCAAATTTGGCACTTGTCATATTCAGAGTCTAACCAATCCTAAAGCACTTTAATTATAGATTTCATCTTTACCGAAAAGCAAAAGGTATACATTTTGTTCTACTACATACAGAATGTCGGGTTTTTGTTCTATTATTCATGGGGTTCCTGCTTTTGATCCTAGGTCTATAAATTTCTCTATCAAATAAACAAGGCAATTAACATGAAAGAACATGAAAATATTACACCGGTGACAACTTTGGTCGACGGTAGCGTCGGTCGGGGCAGATGACGGCGGTGGTGGTCAAGGCGGACGATGGTAGTGGCGGTCGAGGCAGATTACGGTGGCGGTCAGTCGATTCGGACGACGGCAGCGGGGGTCGAGGCAGATGACGGCGAGCAAATCCTGCGGCGTTGCGGGTCGAATGCGAATGACGAGCAGATCCAGCGGCGGCCACAGAGAAGGAAGGGCCGGCTAGCAGATCCAGCGGTAGTGCCGGTCAGAGGCACGGCGATGGCGGCGGGTGAGGCGCACGACGGCGCGGAAGGGGGAGATGGGGAAGAGGAATTGACTAAGTGATTGAACGAGGGAAAACAGAAAATAGATGCGAGCGTGGAGATTCACCTGACGCAAAGAAGAATAGTAGTGGCGGGCGTATAAGCGTGGCCGCCACCACATATATTAACAAAATTTGGATGTGTTTGGCGTTGTTTGCCAATCCAGAGTTGTGGTGAGCACTGCACACCAACCGCCACAGACGCCCTCCACTGCACTGTCGAGCCAATGGGCTTATTTGGAAGAGCCTACATGTGATTGGCAGAAACTAGAGCCCGCTGAGGGAGTCCTGGATTAAGGGGTCCTCGGATTGCCGGACTATTAACATGGGCCAGACTGTTGGGGTATTAAGATACAAGATAGAAGACTTCCTCCCGTGTCTGGATGGGACTCTCCTTGGCGTGGAAAGCAAGCTTGGCGATTCGGATATGTGGATTCCTTTCTTTGTAACCGACTTTGTGCAACCCTAGTCCCCTCCGGTGTCTATATAAACCGGAGGGTTTAGTCCGTAGAGACAGACATTCATAATCATATAGGCTAGACTTCTAGGCTTTTGGCCATCACGATCTCGTGGTAG
This sequence comes from Triticum dicoccoides, assembly GCF_002162155.2. Classification (NCBI taxonomy): domain Eukaryota; kingdom Viridiplantae; phylum Streptophyta; class Magnoliopsida; order Poales; family Poaceae; genus Triticum; species Triticum dicoccoides. Next base: position 646,984,140 of record NC_041389.1, read on the forward strand.
ATCAACTCTTGTAATACTCATATTCATCAAGATCAATAAAGCAGGAAGTAGGGTATTACCTCCATAAAGAGGGCCCAAACCTGGGTAAACATCGTGTCCCCCGCCTCCTGTTACCATTAGCCTTAGACGCACAGTTCAGGACCCCCTACTCGAGATCCGCCGGTTTTGACACCGACATTGGTGCTTTCATTGAGAGTTCCGCTGCGTCGTCACCAAAAGGTTTGATGGCTCCGTCAATCATCTACAACAATGCAGTCCAGGGGAGGTTTTCCTTCCCGTACAAATCTTCGTACTCGGCGGCTTCGTACTGTGGGCCAACTCGCTTGGCCATCTGGAGCAGATCGACAGCTATGCCCCTGGCCATCAGGTCAGGTTTGGGAGCTTGAATTACATTGCCGATATCCGCGGAGACTTGATCTTCAACGGATTCGAGCCCTTGCCAGCCGCTCCATGTCGCCTCGATGAACATGACCTAAATCTGTCATCAGGCCACACTCAGGGGATAACACTTGTACCCGCTCTGGCCCTAGATCCGGAGCAGATTGCGTCATCCAAGGATGGGGAGCTTAACCCCGCCACGGAAGCCGCAAACTCAGCGGCGATAGAGCCGCACAGAGATCCAACCTCGAGTGGGCCCTGTGTCAACGGAACCTCGGATTCGTCTCCGGCCATAGGTTCCGAACAGCGTGCATCCGCGCCCATCGAAATTGATCGGGCGTCGATCATTGAGTTTAGCTCCGTGGACATGTTCCGGCACTCACCTTTAGGCGATGTGCTAAATTCATTAAAAGCCCTCTTCTTGTCAGGAGACTCATAGCCGAACTATATCCGGCTTGAATTGGAAGCTGACGACGGAGAATTTCGCTTCCCACCCACCACCCACTTCATAGCCACTGTCGAAGACTTAACCGACACACTCAATTACAGCTTCGAAGACATCAACGGTATGGACGACGATGCCAGAGAGGAGCAGGCACAAAAACCACCGCCAATAGGGCGGTGGACAGCTACATCCTCATATGATATATACATGGTGGACACACTTAAAAGAAGGAGGTCAATGGTGATAAGGATAAGCCTGTCGATGAACCTCCCAAGCGTCGGCGTCAGAAGCACCGACCTCGATCCGACAAAAGGAAAAATAGCAACATTGTCACTAATGACGGTGATAATACGGACCAAGCTGAGGACCCCACAGATCCAGCGTTGGAGCAGGACGAGCGAGAGGACGGCGAACATAGTCCGGGGTTGTTGTCCAACTACAGCGATGCAGAAGATAGCAATTATCAACCTGTCTCCGAAGAGGAGGTCAGCCTGGGCGACGATGAATTTGTCGTCCCAGAAGAAACTTTAGAACAAGAATGTCTCCATCAAAGGCTTATCACCACTGCAAGGAGCCTGAAGAAGCAAAGTAGCAGCTCACAGCCGCACAGGATACGCTCAATGACAGATGGAACGAAGTGCTAGACCCTGAGGAAAAATATGGCTGTAATCGCCAAACACAGGGCTACCCTAAGCGCAAACCTCTGCCCAAATTCGACAACGAGGCTATTGTTCCTATACTGCCGAAGAACAATACCGCCGACAAGCCGGACCGATCGACCACCTCGTGGACGAGACACAGTGGCTACACAAACCCGCATCCCCTCACCGTAAAGGAAGGGAGGCTGCGGCTCAGGACTAGAAACATGATCTATGTGAGGACCAGGACAAAAAGGCTGGTAAGGCCAGATCCCTCTACTGATCCAGGGATTGTGCCCCCACGAGACTGTGGTTATCAAGCCAAATATGCCGGTCATATACCAGTTCGGAGCCGATACCGAACATTACAACCATCGAACCCACGCCATGACACAGCCAAATACAGGGGTGCCGCACACCCCCTGTGCTTCACCGATGAGGTGCTGGATCATGAATTTCCATAAGAGTTTAAACCTGTAAACATCGAGGCATATGATGGAACGACGGATCCTGCGGTCTGGATAGAAGACTTTATTCTTCACATCCACATGGCTCGCGGAGATGATCTCCATGCCATCAAATACTTACCCCTCCAGCTGAAAGGACCAGCTCGGCACTGGCTGAAAAGCCTCCCAGAAAATTCCATTGGAAGTTGGGAAGAACTTGAGGATGCTTTTCAGGCCAATTTTCAAGGGACCTATGTCCGAACCCGGATGCTGACGTTCTAAGTCACATAATCCAACAACCCAGGGAATCAGCCCGTAAGCTTTGGAATCGGTTTCTCACTAAGAGAACCAACTCTTCGATTGTCCGGACGCCGAAGCCTTAGCAGCTTTCTAGCACAGTGTAAGGGACGAATGGCTAGCTAGACACCTTGGCCATGAAAAGCCAAGGACAATGGCAGCCCTAACTGCGCTCCTGACCCGTTTTTGCATGGGCGAGGACAGCTGGTTAGCCCGCAGTAGCACCAGCAAGCCTGGCACATCCATAGTCAGGGATGGCAATGGAAAGCCATGACATAACAAAAACAAACATCCAAACAATGCTGGAAGCCTAGATGATACATCAGTAAACGCCGGATTCAGTGGCTCCAAACCCGGTCAGCGGAAGAAACCATTTAAAGGAAATAAAGATGGTCCATCCAGCCTAGACAAAATATTAGACAGGAACTGCCAGATCCATGGCACCCCCACTAAACCCGCGAACCATACCGACTGCAGTTGTTGGGTCTTCAAGCAGGCCGGCAGGCTCAACGCTGAACACAAGGGGAAGGGACCTCAGAGCGAAGACGAGGATGAATCTCGCCAGCCGAACACAGGGGGACAAAAGAAATTTCCACCAGAGCTCGAAACAGTGAACATGATCAATGCCACTCATATCCCAAAGAGGGAGCACAAATGCGCACTCCGAGACGTCTATGCCGTTGAGCCTGTTACCCCCAAATTCAACCCATGAGTGGCCTGTCCGATCACGTTTGATCATAGGGATCATCCGACTAGTATCCGTCATGGGGGTTTGTCTTCCCTAGTACTTGACCCAATAATCGATGTATACCATCTCACTCGAGTCCTCATGCACGGCGGCATCAGTCTAAATCTGATATATCAGAACACTATCCGCAAGATAGGGATAGACCCGTCAAGAATCAAGCCAAGCAGCAGGACCTTTAAATGAGTTATACCGGGCGTAGAAGCCTGCTGCACAGGGTCTTTAACATTGGAGGTCGTATTCGGCTCTCCCGATAACTTTTGAAGCGAAGAGCTAATCTACGACATAGCTCCATTCCGAAGTGGCTATCATGCACTACTCAGAAGAACGGCCTTCACCCGCTTTAATGCAGTCCTGCATTATGCCTATTTAAAGCTCAAAATGCCTGGACCGCGTGGCGTCATTATGGTCAGTGGAAATATGGAGCGCCCCCTCCGTACGGAGAAAGATACTGCGGCCATAGCAACCAAGGTCCAAAACGGCATATTCAAGCCAAACAGATCATCGGTCGTTAGGACCGCGGACACAGCTAAATGTGTCTGGAGTACGCCTCAGTGCAGCTGCTCAGACAAACCTGACCTCTATTAGCAGTTACGACCCCATTGACTATCCCATAAGGCGATAGCATACGTGCCTCGTATACACAAGTACACCCTTAAAATCCCTTGGGCAGCGCCGGGGGCACACTGCACACAAATACTCCCTCCGTTCCTAAATATAAGGTATATTAGTTTTTCAAAAAGTGAACTGTTTTCTATGTTTGACCAAGCTTACAACAAAATATATAAAGATTTATAATACTAAATATATAAAATGTAAAATATAGTTCATGATGGATCTAGTGATAATGATTTTCTATTCTAGATATTGATATTTTTGTCTATAAACTTGGTTAAACTTAGAGAAGGTTGACTTTTTGGAAAAATAATACACCTTATATTGAGGAACGGAGGGAGTAGTCCATAGTTTGGCTCGACCCTATTCGGACTCTATGGTTATCTTTCAAGTTTCATTAAACGAACCAGCTTTATTTACGGCCACACTGGATTTTCTTTTGCAGGGTTTTTCTTTTTTTACAGATGGTCATCACACTACCCTCTTCAAGGACACATCACAAAGGATAAAACGGCGCAGACGTGCAGCAGGGCCCCGCACTAAGGTTTCTTTTTAGATTAAGACCCTGTGTAAATCTTTTTATCTCTTTTTGTTTTATACTTTTCTTGCATGTACAATGTCCTAGGAAGTTATCGACACTATCTATAAGTACATGGCTCGCCTACTAGAAAGGGATATTATAGAAGCAGCTTGGTCCATATTATGTTTGGAGTTTTATTCTCTCACCACCTGCGTTCTCCCCCATGTCAGATTGCCACACGTGCCTTGACACCAGTGTCCATTACCAGGGGCTGTATTCGGCCCGGTATACTTTGAAAAGTCTGAACACCTATAGGGAGTTTTCGGCATCGCGAGTTTGGCCTTATATGCATCAGCTCCGAATCATGTCTTTTGTCAATAGTTGCGTTGCCCGGCTCCTGTGCTTGCTACCTTACGTTCCGCTCTATCGGCTAAGGTAGTAAAGGGAGAACTACTACGATTGTGTCCTGGTTCGTCTGGATGAGCACCTCAGTAGAGAAAGCCGAAAACTGACTGTCATGATGCGGTGAGAGCTGGTCAACCACTCGATGACTCATCGGAATCTTCGCTATTCCCTTCGTATTAAATGAAGGACCGTTCTTCTGGTCACGTATGTAAACGCACTGTATCCGGATAACCGCATACATACCAGGGGCTATATCGTAGACCCACCATCAAACTCCTATGACTAAGTGAAAGTGTTAAAGCCCTATAGTCTGATTGCCTGGTTCGCCGCATTGACACCTCCTTAATGGACGAAGACGTTGGGTCAAGTGTGATCAAGTGCTTTTTCGAACACCCCCGTGTTATACGCGAGGGGGTTAAAGCCGACGACTGGTAAAATTTCAGATTATATATATAAAAAAATAAACGGTCGCATAGGAGGCACCAAAACTTTTCGGGCAAAAGTATAAAAACATAGCCTTAAATATATCATAATATTGTTGTTAAAATTTTGGTACACTTCACTCGAACATAATATGTTTCGAGCATTGACCCTCTATCAAGCGGGCACCCTCCAGCACGGCCTCAAAGTAATGCTCTGGCGTGTGATGGTCCTTGCCCTCGGGTGGACTTTGCGCTGCAATATCGGTGGCCTTCATCTTCGCCCAATACGTCTTAACGCGGACAAGGGCCATCCGTGCACCTTCTATGCACGTCAACCACTTAACAGCGTCGATACGCGGCACCGCATCAACAAGTTGCGGCACCAAACCGAAATAACTATTCGGAATTGGCTCAGTCGGCCACAACCGGACTATGAGGTCCTTCATGGCAGATCTAGATATCTTGTGGAGCTCGGTCCACTGGGCCATCTGTTCGTTCAACAGTGGACGCTTTGGCATGTTGAATTGCGAGCAGAATAGCTTTTCCATCGCATGTCCTTCTTGCGCGTGGAAAAACTGAGTCACATCAGCGACACTCTTCGGCAAGTCCAAAAATGCGTCTGGAGAACTCCATATTTGATTAAGCGGAGCATACTTTGGATCGCTGAACTTAGTTCGTAATAAGAAGAGCTTACCAGCCGCAATCTCCCCAGCTTGTCGGATCTCCTCCCGAGCTGCTCTAGACTTGGACTGTGCTTCCCTCGCCTCTTGTAAGGCCTTGTCAAGATCGGCCGCTTTGGCTTTGTTATCTTTCTCAAGAAATTGGCATCGGCTAGCGGCATCTTTTAACTCAAGCACCATAATAGATATTCTCTCCTCGCACTAGCACCGAGCAGCCTATTCGGCCTTTAATTTGACAGCTGCCTTTTCGACAGCTGCACCGCTCATCTTGGACTGCTCCTTGGCCCAGGCAAGTTCAGCCCAAAGGATCTCAACTGCGGCGACACTATCTGCAGTTATGCATATTTTAGTATGCAATTCTCAGCGTCATGCTCATATTCTTGCACTTGCATATACTAAGTGCCTCAACGACATACCTTGCGCCTCGTCGAGCCGCCTGTTCATAAGCGTGGTGTCATCATCGGCCACATCAACTTTCTTCTTTAGATGTTCAATATCTGTAGCTTGGGTAGTCGCCACAGATGTAACAACATGTGTTTCAATTAGTCAGATCATTTCCTGGGCATATATTTCTTGATCCTCTGATCGCCTCCCTTTGGAGGCCAACCAAAGTCTCAGGGGATACTATCTATACACAGGCGCATTTTGCGTTTATAGCATAATTAAAAATATTACATTACGTACCTCGAAGCCTCTTAGCAGGCTCGTAAGGGCTTCATTCAATCCGCTCTTTGCGGACAAAACACTCTCAATCACCGTACCCATCAAGGTACGATGTTCCTCTGAGACCGACGCATGTCGCATGTGTCCAACATTGTATCTGGTGCCTCCGGATTCGGAGCAGGTTGCACCATCCCTCAGAAATTAGATAATCCGGGGCCTTTATTGTTGTTCCCTTTAGGGGCCACACACCCCGGATCCCGGACGGCCGATGTGTCGCCTTCGATCCCGGCCTTCACTGTCCCTCGCACCACTTGTTGATCGGGAGAGATCCTCTGGGACGGCGCCTCGGCGTCGTCTACCTTGTCGGGCAGGGAGATCTGTGGGGGCGTCTCACTCTCCATCATCTCCGGAAGAAGATCCCTCGAGGAGGAGGACTGTTGAGGAAGGCTGCATGCTGGACGACAAACATATATTTTAAATGTTACCTCTACAACCAGGAAAGAACGGGACATGTTTAAAACACGCTTGTTCATTTATGAATCGGCTAAAGGCCTATCTTTACGGAGGGACTGCGTGTCAACATCGCCTCCTGAACCAGAACCCCCTGACAAGGATATCTTCCCCCGCTTATTAGCCTTTATCTCTGAGTCTTCGGAGGCGGTCCTCTTCTTCCCATGGGGACAGGGGATGTCAGCTTCTCCTTCCCTTTCATCTTCGGAAGAGGGAATCCCAATCTCCGCCGGCACCTGATATGGCGCCGGAGCCAGCATCCTTGTTAACACCGGATCGGCTGAGTCTTCGGGAAGAGGCGCCGAACACCTAATTCTCTCCACCTTCTTTGTCTAGCCCTGGCCAAGTATGGTTTTCTCAATATGGCATTATGAGAAATTTAGTTAAGCTGTGTTTGGAAGTCGAATGCTTACTGGGAAATCCGGATGGTTGCAGTCAAGGTTGATGTCCTCTGTAGTATCCGGCCACTGTTCCAGTGTCTCGAAGAATAAATTCCACATTCCTTTGAGCGTCGTGCCGGGGAGGTGCTGAAGGATTCATGGTCCTTCCGGATTGAACTCCCACATACGGAGAGGCCGTCGCTGGCACGACAGGACCCGACAGACTAGTAACACTTGGATTATGTTGATGAGACTGGTGTCTTTTTCAATAAGGCTCTGAATGCGGCTTTGCAGCGTCTTCACTTCATCAACGGATCCCCCATCCAGCCCCTTATTAATCCATGATGCAAGCTGTAACGGAGGCTTGTTGCCACAAGGTTCAGTGAGGTAAAACAACTCTCATTGCCACAAGTCGGAAGTTTCTGCAAAGGAGCCCTTTGGCCAAGTAGTATTGGCGAGTTTACTCACCGCAGCACTGCCGCACTCCGCCTGTTTCCCATCGACCACCTTCGGCTTCACGTTGAAGGTCTTGAGCCACAAGCCGAAGTGTGTGGTAATTCAGAGGAAGGCCTCACATGTGATAATGAACGCCGAGACGTGGAGAAGGGAGTCTGGAGCTAGATCGTGGAAATCTAGCCCATAATAAAAGATGATTCCTCAAACGAAGGGATGAAGAGCAAACCCTAGCCCTCGGAGGAAGTGGGAGATGAATACGACCCTCTCGCCGGATCTGGGGGTTGAATAACATGCCCTTGAGCAGGAAGCCTATGGAGGATTTCCACGGTCAGGTATCTTGCCTCCCGGAGCTTCACGATATCCTCCTCTGTGATGGAGGAAGCCACCCACCGGCCTAGAGGGCTGGGTCCGGACATGACCGGGAAGCGTGAAGCGATTGGCTTGAACCTTCGGTGCTAGAACTCGAGGAGGGAGAGGTTGACGAAATGCTTGGCATGGAGGAAAAAGGACGAATCTTTGCCCCTTTATAAGGGCGATGAATATCAAACGCCCCTCCTAGGCATTAAAACATGCCTATTCCCAAGGAATCATGCCAACAGAACGGTTGGGTTATCCACGCCCGTTTTGATGAGAATCCCACAATGAGGGGACACGATCTCTGCTTTGACAAGACGTGCCAATAAAACCGCACCTCGAAATATGGAGCGGGAGGCTGGAAAAAATGGTTCGAATAATGTCCAGGCGGTGACGTGATGTCACGCTACAAAAAGTTGTCAGTGGATTGGACTCGTGAAATATTACACTCTCTACGGTTGTGTGTGGTACTTGTTTTGCAGAGCCGGACACATTTTGTGTGTTTGAAGACTGTTTTGGAGTATTCGGAAAAGGAACCTGCCTTGCAATGCCGAAGACAATCTGCGTGCTGGACAGCTCGTCATTGAAGCCTGGTTCAGGGGCTACTGAGGGAGTCCTGGATTACGGGGTCCTCGGACGACCGGATTATTAACATGGGTTGGACTATTGGGCTATGAAGATACAAGATAGAAGACTCCCCCCCGTGTCCGGATGGGACTCTCCTTGACGTGAAAAGCAAGCTTGGCGATTCGGATATGTGGATTCTTTTCTCTGTAACCGACTTTGTGCAACCCTAGTCCCCTTCGGTGTCTATTTAAACTGGAGGGTTTAGTCTGTAGAGACAGAAAATCATAATCATATAGGCTAGACTTCTAGGGTTTTAGCCATCACGATCTCGTGGTAGATCAACTCTTGTAATACTCATATTCATCAAGATCAATCAAGCAGGAAGTAGGGTATTACCTCCATAGAGAGGGCCCGAACCTGGGTAAACATCGTGTCCCCCGCCTCCTGTTACCATTAGCCTTAGACGCACAGTTTGGGACCCCCCTACTAGAATGGCCTCAACTGTGGTGCGTGGACACTGGCACTCACCAGAACTATTTTTCAATTATAACAGTGGCGGGTGCTCCACCTCGCTGACCACTCATTAGGGTTTACCTATAAGCACTTCCCCAGTAGTGTGCACAATTTGGCCTGTGCAATTGTTCAGGGCTTTTGTCTTGGGACCGTGGACATTGACAGACTCAACTATGCGATTTTATCCCTCATCCTCAAAGTTAATGGAGCTGACTCTATCTCTCAATTCCATGCTATTTCTCTCATCAGTAACTTTGCGAAATTTCTGGTGAAGGGGTTTGCGAAACAACTTTCTCTTGTGGTCCACCAGGTTCTTAGCCCTACCCAGTCTGCTTTCATTAAAGGGTGGTTCATCCTTGACGGTGTTTTATGTTTACATGAGATTGTGCATGATCTTAGAGTTAGAGGTTCCAGAGCCATTATCCTTAACCTTGATTTCAAAAAGGCATATGACTCTATTAGTTGGGATTTTCTTTGCCAAGTCGTCCTTGCCAAGGGGTTTGATGTTGCCTATGCGCATCGGATGATGCGGCTTGTGTATGGTGGGCACACCGCGATGTCTGTTAATGGTAAGATTAGTAAGTATTTTGCCAATGGTAGGGCCCTGCAGCAAGGCGATCTCCTACCTCTCCTTTTCTTTTCAATGTTGTTGCTGATGCCCTCTCATGCATCCTATCTCGGGAGGCAGGCACATGCCACATCACACCTATTGTTTCCCACCTTTTGCCGAAGGGCATCACACATCTTCAGTATGCGGATGATACTATTATCATGGTGGGACATAATGATGCTTGCCTTACTCATCTTAAGTTCATTCTTCTTAGCTTTGAGGCCTTGTCAGGGCTGAAAATCAACTTCTCGAAGAGTGAAGTTATTGAGACTTGTGCCTCAGAGGAGGAGGCAGTGACAGTATGCCATCTTCTCAATTGTAGTTTAGGCTCGTTCCTGTTCAAATACTTACGGCTCCCCATCCTTCCTGTGCTTCTATGTGCCTAGTTGTTTGCTCCTCTAATCACTAAAGTTGGTAACCGAGTTATGTCGTGGCATGGTAGATACAATACTAACACGGGGAAGGTTTGCCTTATCAGTGCATGTCTCTCCACCCTCCCCATGTTTATCATGGGCTTCTATCTCCTCTCGCAAAGTACCCACGATGGTTTTGACAAGCACATAGGTACTTTTTGTTGGAATGTTGCAGACCACAAACGCAAATATAGATTGGTTAAGTGGAAAATCATGTGCAGGCCTAAACACTTTGGGGGTTGGGCATCCTGAACACCTATGTCATGAACAAATGTTTGATTATTAAATGGTGGTGGAGTATTATGATGTCAGGTGATACGTCTCCAACGTATCTATAATTTTTGATTGTTCCATGCTATTATATTACCCCTTTTGGATGTTTATGGGCTTTATTTTACACATTTATATCATTTTTGGGACTAACCTACTAAACGGAGGCCCAGCCCGTATTGCTGTTTTTTTGCCTATTTTAGTATTTCGAAGAAAAGGAATATCAAACGGAGTCCAAACGAAATGAAACCTTCGGGAGCGTGATTTTTGGAACGAACGTGATCCGGAGGACTTGGAGTGCAAGTCAAGAAGCTTGCGAGGCAGCCAGGAGACAGGAGGGTGCGCCCACCCCCTCTGGGCGCGCCCCCTATCTCCTGGGCCCCGCAGGCGGCCGCCGACGTACTTCTTCCTCCTATATATACCTACGTACCCCGAAAACATCCAGGGAGCCAACGAAACACAATTTCCACCACTGTAACCTTCTGTATCCGCGAGATCCCATCTTGGAGCCTTCGCTGGCGCTCCGCCGGAGGGGGAACCGACCACGGAGGGCTTCTACATCAACACCATAGCCCCTCCAATGAGTTGTGAGTAGTTTACCATAGACCTTCGGGTCCATAGTTATTAGATGGCTTCTTCTCTCTTTTTGGATCTCAATACAATGTTCTCCCCCTCTCTTGTGGAGATCTATTCGATGTAAACTCTTTTTGTGGTGTGTTTGTCGAGATCCGATGAATTGTGGGTTTATGATCAAGTTTATCTATGAGAAATATTTTAATCTCCTCTGAATTCTTTTATGTATGATTGAGTTATCTTTGCAAGTCTCTTCGAATTATTAGTTTGGTTTGGCCTACTAGATTGATCTTTCTTGCCATGGGAGAAGTGCTTAGCTTTGGATTCAATCTTGTGGTGTCCTTTCCTAGTGACAGCAGGGGCAGCAAGGCACGTATTGTATTGTTGCCATCGAGGATAAAAAGATGGGTTTTATATCAAATTGCTTGAGTTTATCCCTCTACATCATGTCATCTTTCTTGAACACCTATGTCATGAACAAATGTTTGATTATTAAATGGTGGTGGAGTATTATGATGTCAGGTGATACGTCTCCAACGTATCTATAATTTTTTATTGTTCCATGCTATTATATTACCCCTTTTGGATGTTTGTGGGCTTTATTTTACACATTTATATCATTTTTGGGGCTAACCTACTAACCGGAGGCCCAACCCATATTGCTGTTTTTTTTGCCTATTTCAGTATTTCGAAGAAAAGGAATATCAAACGGAGTCCAAACAGAATGAAACCTACGGGAGCATGATTTTTGGAACGAACGTGATCCAGAGGACTTGGAGTGCAAGCCAAGAAGTTGCCGAGGCTCCCACGAGATAGGAGCCCCCCCCCTTGTAGGGCGTGCCCCCTGTCTAGTGGGCCCCTCGGGCGGCCACCGACGTACTTCTTCCTTCTATATATACCTTCGTACCCCGAAAACATCCAGGAGCAGGACGAAACACAATTTCCACCACCATAACCTTCTGTATCCGCGAGATCTCATCTTGGAGCCTTCGCCGACACTCTGCTGGAGGGGGAATCGACCATGGAGGGCCTCTACATCAACATCCTTGCCCCTCCGATGAGTTGTGAGTCGTTTACCACAGACCTACAGGTCCATAGTTATTAGCTAGATGGCTTCTTCTCTCTTTTTGGATCTCAATACAATGCTCTCCCCCTCTCTTGTGGAGATCTATTTGATGTAAACTCATTTTGCGTTGTGTTTGTCGAGATCCGATGAATTGTGGGTTTATGATCAAGTTTATCTATGAATAATATTTGAATCTTCTCTGAATTCTTTTATGTATGATTGAGTTATCTTTGCAAGTCTCTTTGAATTATCATTTTCGTTTAGCCTACTAGATTGATCTTTCTTGCCATGGGAGAAGTGCTTAGCTGTGGGTTCAATCTTGCGGTGTTCTTACCCAGTGATAGAAAGGGTTGCAAGGCACATATTGTATTGTTGCCATCGAGGATAACAAGATGGGGTTTATATCATATTGCTTGAGTTTATCCCTCTACATCATGTCATCTTGCTTAATGCGTTACTCTGTTCTTATGAACATAATACTCTAGATGTAGGCAGGAGTCGGTCGATGTGTGGAGTTATAGTAGTAGATGCAGGCAGGAGTCGGTCTACTTGTTATGGACGTGATGCCTATATACATGATCATGCCTAGATAATCTCATAACTATGCGCTTTTCTATCAATTGCTCGACAGTAATTTGTTCACCCACCGTAATACTTATGCTATCTTGAGAGAAGCCTCTAGTGAAACCTATGGCCCCCGGGTCTATCTCTTATCATATTTGCTTTCAATCTACTTTTATTTGCATCTTTACTTTTTGTATCTATATTATAAAATACCAAAAATATTTTTATCTTACTTTATCATATCTCACTTTCGCAAGTGGCCGTGAAGGGACTGACAACCCCTTGCGAGTTCTCAGTTTGTGTAGGTGCGTGGGACTTTTGAGGAGCCTCCTACTGGATTGATACCTTGGTTCTCAAAAACTGAGGGAAATACTTACGCTACTATCGCGGCATCACCCTCTCCTCTTCGAGGAAAACCAACACAAGCTCAAGACGTAGCAAATAGGATTTCTAGCACCGTTGCCGGGGAGGTCTTCGCTCAAGTCAAGACATACCAAGTACCCATCACAAACTCATCTCCCTCGCATTTACATTATTTGCCATTTGCTCTCGTTTTCCACTCCCCACTTCACCCTTGCCGTTTTATTCGCCCTCTCTTTCCCAATCTCCTCCTCTCTTTTCGCTTGCCTTTTCCCGTTTGCCGTGCGTGAGCTTGTTTGCCTTGTCATTATGTCTAGTTCCTTTTCCGCTCCTATGTCTCCCGAGTTTGAAGCTCTTCACTTCAAGCAAAGGCAAGGAGAAAACTTAAAAGATGCTTGGTATAGGATGATGGAATCTTATCGCAAGTGCACCCTAGAGGTGAACTTTAGAATTCTTCTTCGTAATTTTTATGTTGGGTTAAATATGACACATAGACAACTCTTGGATTGCATTGCCAAGGGAAATTTCATTGAGATTGATCCCAATAATGTGCATGAAATTATAGAGGGAATAGTGAGAACACTACCTCAAAAGGGAGGATCACATCCTACCCCAGAAGAAACCCAAGTGTTTGGAAAGATTTGCGAAGTAACAAATTTTTTACAAAAGTCTCTTGAGCCTCTTAAAAGTTGTAGCGGAAATCTTCACGGCATGAATATGTTGCTTACTCTTTACAATAAGCGGTTGGATTCTTTAGATCTAAAAATTTCCGAATATGAAGGGAAGCGGAAAGAACCTCCCGGATTCGAGAATGACTCCACTAAGAAACTGAAAATTAAAGATGGCACTCCTTAGATCTATCTTCGCTTTTATGCCTAGCTAGGGGCGTTAAACGATAGCGCTAGTTGGGAGGCAACCCAATTTTCTTTATGTTTTTTTTGCTCCTGTCTAGTAATAAATCTTGCATCTACCTTATGTTTAGATGTGTTTTTATCTTTTAATTAGCGTTTGTGTCAAGTAGAACCTATAGGATAACCTACGATGATAGTTGATTTTATTCTGCTGAAAAACAGAAACTTTGCGCACACGAATATAATTTTGTTAAATCACAGGAACGTGCTTTTGCATTGATCCTTTTTGCTGCTGTTCAATAAACAAATTGTCCAGAATTTCCGATTTTTGTAGGAGTTTTAGAGTTCCATAAGTTTGTGTTAGTTACAGATTGGTACAGACTGTTATGTTTTTGACAGATTCTGTTTTCCGTGTATTGTTTGCTTATTTTGATGCATCTATGGCTAGTAAAATAGTTTATGAACCATAGAGAAGTTGGAATAAAATAGGTTTAACACCAAAATAAATAAATAATGAGTTCATTACAGTACCTTATGTGGTGGTTTTGTTTTCTTTCACTAACGGAGCTTATAAGATTTCCTGTTGAGTTTTGTGTTGTGAAGTTTTGAAGTTTTGGGTTAAGCTTTTATGGACTATGGAATAAAGGGTGGCAAGAGCCTAAGCTTGGGGATGCCCAAGGAACCACAAGATATTCAAGAATAGCCAAAAGCCTAAGCTTGGGGATGCCCCAGGAAGGCATCCCCTCTTTCATCTTCGTTCATTGGTAACTTTACTTGGAGCTATATTTTTATTCGCCACATGATATGTATTTTGCTTGGAGCGTCGTGTATTATATTAATCTTTGATTTTTTTACCACAATCATCCTTGCTGTACACACCTTTTGGGAGAAGGCTATTTGATTAGAATTTTCTAGAATACTCTATGTGTTTCACTTATATCTTTTGAGCTTGATAGTTTTTGCTCTAGTTCTTCACTTGTATCTTTTAGAGCACGGCGGTGTCTTAATTTTGAAGAAATTACTAGTCTCTCATGCTTCACTTATATTATTTTGAGAGTCTTTTAGAACAGCATGGTATTTGTTGTGGTTATAAAATTGGTCCTAGAATGGTAGGCATCCAAGTTAGGTATAATAAAAACTATCATAGAAAGTGAATTGGATGCTATGATCAATTTGATACTTGATAATTGTTTTGAGATATGGACGTAGTGATATTAAAGTCATGCTAGTTGGGTGATTATGAATTTAAAGAATGCATGTGTTGAAGTTAGCAAGTCCCGTAGCATGCACGTATGGTTAAAGTTGTGTAACAAATTTGAAACATGAAGTGTACCTGGCTTGTGCATCCTTATGAGTGGCGGTCGGGGATGAGCGATGGTCTTTTCCTACCAATCTATCCCCCTAGGAGCATGCGTGTGATAACCCACAAGTATAGGGGATCGTAATAGTTTTCGAGGGTAGAGTATTCAACCCAAATTTATTGATTCGACACAAGGGCTGCCAAAGAATATTCTCAAGTATTAGCAGTTGAGTTGTCAATTCAACCACACCTGGAAACTTAGTATCTGCAGCAAAGTGTTTAGTAGCAAAGTAATATGATAGTGGTGGTAACGGTAACAAAATTAAAGACAGCAAAAGTAATGTTTTTGGTATTTTGTAGTGATTGTAACAGTAGCAACGGAAAAGTAAATAAGCGAGAACCAGTATATGGAAAACTCGTAGGCACTGGATTAGCGATGGATAATTATGCTGGATGTGGTTCGTCATGTAACAGTCATAACATAGGGTGACACAGAACTAGCTCCAGTTCATCAATGTAATGTAGGCATGTATTCCATATATAGTCATACATGCTTATGGAAAAGAACTTGCATGACATCTTTTGTCCTACCCTCTCGTGGCAGCGGGGTCCTATTGGAAACTAAGGGATATTAAGGCCTCCTTTTAATAGAGAACCGGTGAATACATGAACTCCTCAAACTATGGTCATCACCGGGAGTGGTCCCGATTATTGTCACTTCAGGGTTGCCGGATCATAACACATAGTAGGTGACTATAGACTTGCAAGATAGGATCAAGAACACACATATATTCATGAAAACATAATAGGTTCAGATCTGAAATCATGGCACTCGGGCCCTAGTGACAAGCATTAAGCATAGCAAAGTCATATCAACATCAATCTCAGAACATAGTGGATACTAGGGATCAAACCCTAACAAAACTAACTTGATTACATGGTAAATCTCATCCAACCCATCACCATCCAGCAAGCCTGCGATGGAATTACTCACGCACAACGGTGAGCATCATGAAATTGGTGATGGAGGATGGTTGATGATGACGACGGCGACGAATCCCCCTCTCCAGAGCCCCGAACGGACTCCACATCAGCCCTCCCGAGAGAGATTAGGGCTTGGCGGCGGCTTCGTATCGTAAAATGTGATGATTTCTTCTCTATGATTTTTTCTCCCCGAAAGCCAATATATGGAGTTGGAGTTGGCGTCGGAGGGCCACCAGGGGCCCACGAGGTAGGGGGCGCGCCCAGGGGGCGCCCCCCACCCTCGTGGACAGGGTGTGGGCCCCCTGGTCTTCATCTTTGGCGAGGATTTTTTTATTGTTTTTTCTAAGGTGTTCCGTGGAGTTTCAGGTCATTCCGAGAACTTTTATTTTCTGCACATAAAACAACACCATGGCAATTCTGCTGAAAACAGCGTCAGTCCAGGTTAGTTCCATTCAAATCATACAAGTTAGAGTCCAAAACAAGGGCAAAAGTGTTTGTAAAAGTAGATACGATGGAGACGTATCAACTCCCCCAAGCTTAAACCCTTGCTTGTCCTCAAGCAATTCAGTTGACAAACTGAAAGAGAAAAAGAAAAACTTTTACAAACTTTGTTTGCTCTTGTTGTTGTAAACATGAAAAGCCAGCATTCAAGTTTCAGCAATTATTATGAACTAACCATACTCACAATAACACGTAGGTCGCACAATTACTCATATCAATAACATAATCAGATAGCGAGCCATAATAATAAACTCGGATGACAACACTTTCTCAAAATAATCATAACATGATATAACAAAATGGTATCTTGCTAGCCCTTTCTGAGACCGCAAAACATAAATGCAGAGCACCTTTAAAGATCAAGGACTGACTAAACATTGTAATTCATGGTAAAAGAGATCCAGTCAAGTCATACCCAATATAAACCAATTATAATGAATACAAACGACAGTGTGCTCTCCAGCGGGTGCTTTTTAATAAGAAGGGTGATGACTCAACATAAAAGTAAATAGATAGGCCCTTCGCAGAGGGAAGCGGGGATTTGTAGAGGTGCCAGAGCTCGGTTTTCAAATAGAGATAAATTATATTTTGAGCGGCATACTCTCTTTGTCAACATAATAACTAAAAGACGACGATATCTTCCATGCTAAACAGATTATAGGCGGTTCCCAAACAGAATGGTAAAGTTTATACTCCCCCTCCTCCACAAGCATCAATCCATGGCTTGCTCGAAACAATGAGTGCCTCCAACATTCAACGGGTCCCAGGGGGAGTTTTGTTTGCATTTATTTTGATTTAGTTTGCATAAAGCATGGGACTTGGCATCCCGGTTACCAGCCATTTTCTCGTGAATAAGGAGCGGAGTCCACTCCTCTTGAGAATAACCCGCCTAACACGGAAGATAAGGGCAGCTCTAGTTGACATATGAGCTAATCGAGCAAGCAAAACAGAATGTTTATTTGAAGGTTTAGAGTTTGGCACATACAAATTTACTTGGAACAGCGGGTAAATACCGCATATAGGTAGGTATAATGGACTCATATGGAATAACTTTGGGGTTTAAGGAGTTTGGATGCACAAGCAGTATTCCCGCTTAGTACAGGTGAAGGCTAGCAAAAGATTGGGGAGCGACCAACTGAGAGAGCGACAACAGTCGTAAGCATGCATTAAAATTAATTTACACCGAATACAAACATGAGTAGGATATAATCCACCATGAACATAAATATCATGAAGGCTATGTTGATTTGATTCAACTACATGCGTGAACATGTGCCAAGTCGAGTCACTCAATTCATTTAAAGGAGGATACCATCCTATCATACCACATCATAATCATTCTAATAGCATGTTGGCATGCAAGGTAAACCATTATAACTCATAGCTAATCAAGCATGGCACAAGCAACTATAATCTCTAAATGTCATTGCAAATATGTTTACTTCATAATAGCTGACTCAGGAACGATGAATCATCATATTTACAAAAACAAGAGAGGTCGAGTTCATACCAGCTTTTTTCATCCCAATAAGTCCATCATATATCATCATTATTGCCTTTCACTTGCACGACCGAACGATGTGTATAATAATAAGAGTGCACGTGCATTGGACTAAGCTGGAATCTGCAAGCATTCAACTCAAGAGAGAAGACAAGTAATATGTGCTCTAAGTTAAATAAACAATCATGCATATGAGAGCCACTAAGCATTGTCAATATGGTCTTCTCAACCCACAAAGAAAGAAAAAGAAATAAAAACTATTTACACGGGAAAGCTCCCAACAAGCAAAAGAAGAACGGGAAATATTTTTGGGTTTTCTTTTTAATTACTACAGCAAAGAAATAAACTACTACTAATTTTTTTGGTTTTTTTCTTAAGGTTTATTAAACACACAAGAAGAAAGCAGGAAAAAGAAAATAAACTAGCATGGATATTACAGTGAAAGAGTATGAGCACCGACATCTAGCAAATGAGTGTGTGTGAACATAAATGTAATGTCAATGGGAAATACGTACTCCCCCAAGCTTATGCTTTTGGCCTAAGTTGGTCTATTGCCAGGGATAGCCTGGCGGATTCCCGTAGGTGAAGCTGGGGTCGTACTGTGACGAAGAAGGCTCTGGCTGCCACTGCCTGGCAGCTTCCTCTGGATCCCAAGAATAAACAGATAGTCATGGAGGCTCATCTTGTGGCTCCGGTTCCGGGGCTGGTGCAGGATTCCGATAGGATTGAACGGCTGCCCATGGAACGATGTGAGGTCCTGCAGATAAATTAAACAAAGAAGGAGCAGGCAAAGTAATAGTCTCAGGGTGATGTTTATCAAAGTATAATTTGTATTTGAGCTCCCCTTCGCGACTCTTAACAAGAAAGTCATGCGCTATCATACTCTTATAATCTAAATAAGCACGGGGCAGCGCTGTTTCTTCTTTCTCCTCATGCCTAATAGGTATTTCAAAATGTTCAGCAAGGCATGAAGCATAAATGCCTCCAAAGATGGGGCCCTTAGTACGGTTCAGACTTAACCGTCTAGCAACAATTCCACCCATACTAACAGAGTTATTGAGGTATAAACCATGGAACAAAATAATAATATCAGGAATACTAAGGTTCCCACAGCTCCCGCGTCCAATCAAGCAACGACTAGCAAATAAGGCAAAGTAGCGTAAAGCAGGAAAATGTATGCTAGTGATCCTTGCATCAGAAACCTTCCTGGTTTCTCCCATAGTGATAGTGTTAATAAAAGCTTCTACTTCGTTACGGTGGGGTTCATCTAAGGTGCCCTCAAAGGGTATTCTGCGAACCTCGCAGAATTCAGCTAATGTCATCTCTTTAACAACGTCATATAAATGAAACTCTACTGTTGGAGGTGATTTCTTAGGGAAAAAGTAGAAGTTTTGCACAAAAGTATTTGTGAGTAGGAGATACTGATGACGTTGATCGTGGAAGAAGTCGGTGAGGCCAGCATTCTCAATCAATAAATAGAAATCTTCATAAATCCCAGCTCTCCTCAAGAAGTCATCGGAAGGCCATTCACACGGCCGGACCTCCGCGGTGCGAGGCAAATTAAATTTGGGCTTCTGCTCTTCTTCCTTTTGTTTTTCCTTCGAGCTTCGGCTCGACGAGCCCCTCAAAAGTCTCTTCATTATTTTCTGAAACAATCTGAAATTTTTAGTAACTTCAAATAAAAGTTAACCAACTTCAATAAAATTGATAGTAACCACTCCCACAAGTGCCTAGAGCCTATATAAAGCAATGGAACTACTTGGAACCATATAAATTTGACATGCAAGCTCAAGAACATGGTCACCTTATGCAGCACAAATTTGCAATGAATAAAGCACTAGAACAAAAACTAATTGGACCAATGGAGGAGTCACTTACCAAGGAACAACCTCCCCAAGCTTTTTTGCGAGAGGTGCTTTGAACAATAAGAATATCATACTTTTTCTTGACAGTGGGGAGACGAAATTCAAAACCTCCAAATATAATCGATGGAATTTTTCCAATAGAGTTGATACTATAAACTTGAGGTTGTTTTCTCTGAAAGTGTACCGTGTGCTCATTGCCATTAACACGAAAAGTGACATTGCCTTTGTTGCAATCAATAACAGCCCCTGCAGTATTAAGGAAAGGTCTTCCAAGAATAATAGACATACTATCATCCTTGGGAATATCAAGAATAACAAAGTCCGTTAAAATAGTAACATTCACAACCACAACAGGCACATCCTCACAAATACCGACAGGTATAGCAGTTGATTTATCAGCCATTTGCAAAGATATTTCAGTAGGTGTCAACTTATTCAAGTCAAGTCTATGATATAAAGAGAGAGGCATAACACTAACACCGGCTCCAAGATCACATAAATCAGTTTTAACATAATTTCTCTTAATGGAGCATGGTATAGTAGGTACTCCTGGATCTCCAAGTTTCTTTGGTATTCCACCCTTAAAAGTATATTTAGCAAGCATGGTGGAAATTTCAGCTTCAGGTATCTTTCTTTTATTAGTAATGATATCCTTCATATACTTAGCATAAGGATTTGTTTTGAGCACATCAGTTAATCGCATACGCAAAAAGATGGGTCTAATCATTTCAGTAAAGCGCTCAAAATCCTCATCATCCTTTTTCTTGGATGGTTTCAGAGAAAAAGGCATGGGTTTCTGAACCCATGGTTCCCTTTATTTACCATGTTTCCTAGCAACAAAATCTCTTTTATCATAACGTTGATTCCTTGATTGTGGGTTATCAAGATCAACAACAGGTTCAACTTCTACATCATTATCATTACTAGGTTGAGCATCAACATGAACATTATCATTAACGTTATCACTAGGTTCATGTTCATCACCTGATTGTGTTTCAGCATCAGAAACAGAGATATCATTCGGATTCTCAGGTGGTTCAGCGATAGGTTCACTAGATGTTTGCAAAGTCCTATCATTTTTCTTTTTCTTCCTTTTAGAAAAACTAGGTACATCAATATTATTTCTCTAAGAATCTTCCTCGATTCTCTTAGGGTGGCCTTCAGGATACAAAGGTTCCTGAGTCATTCTACCAGTTCTAGTAACCACTCTAACAGCATAATCTTTTTTCTTACTATTCATTTCATCAAGCACTTCTTTCTGAGCTTTAAGTACTTGTTCTACTTGAGTGGTAACCATAGAAGCATGTTTGCTAACAAGTTTAAGTTCACCTCTAATATCATCCATATAATCACCCAAGCGTTTAATCATAAAGGTATTTTGTTTTAATTGTCTACCAAAATAAGCATTAAAGTCATCTTGCTTAAACATAAAATCATCAAACTCATCCAAGCACTGACTAGCAATTTTAGTAGGAGGGACTTCAGCTTTATCATATCTATAGAGAGAATTTACCTTTACTACCTGTGTCGGGATATCGGGAGGTTCTTCAGTAAATAAGTAATTGAGATCATATACTTCTTGAACAGGCGGTAAATTAAGACCGTGTATTTCTTCAACAGGAGGTAAATTCTTAACATCTTCAGCTTTAAGACCTTTTTCTTTCATAGATTTCTTTGCCTCTTGCATATCATCGGGACTGAGAAATAGAACACCTCTCTTCTTCGGAGTTGGTTTAGGAATAGGCTCGGTAATTGGCTCTGGAGCTGGCTCAGGAGGTGGCTCGGGAGGTGCCCAATTATTTTCATTCATCAACATATTATTCAATAGAATTTTAGCTTCATCCGGTGTTCTTTCCCTGAAAAGAGAACCAGCACAACTATCCAGGTAATCTCTAGAAGCGTCAATTAGTCCATTATAAAAGATATCAAGTATTTCAGGTTTCTGAAGAGGATGATCAAGCAAAGCATTAAGTAACTTGAGAAGCCTCCCCCAAGCTTGTGGGAGACTCTCTTCTTCAATTTGCACAAAGTTGTATATTTCCCTCAAAGCAGCTTGTTTCTTATGAGTAGGGAAATATTTAGCAGAGAAGTAATAAATCATATCCTGGGGACTTTGCACACAACCAGGATCAAGAGAATTAAACCATTTCTTAGCATCACCCTTTAATGAGAATGGAAATATTTTGAGTAAATAAAGGTAGCGCAATCTCTCATTATTAGTAAACAGGGCAGCTATATCATTTAACTTAGTAAGATGTGCCACAACAGTTTCAGATTCATAGCCATAAAAAGGATCAGATTCAACCAAAGTAATTATATCTGGATCAACAGAAAAATCATAATAATCCTTATCGGGAACACAAATAGGTGAAGTAGCAAAAGCAAGGTCGGGTCTCATTCTATCTCTAAAAGATTCTTTACTCCATTTAACTAGCAGCCTCTTAAGTTCATATATATCCTGACAAGCAAAGATAGCTGCAGAAGATTCAGCATCAAAAAGATAACCCTCAGGAATAGCAGGCATATTCTCATCATCACTATCATCATCGTATTCAGATTCAATAATTTCTCTTTCTCTAGACCTAGCAATTTTCTCATCAAGAAATTCACCAAGGGGCACAGTAGTATCAAGCATAGAAGCAGTTTCATCATAAGTATCATGCATAGCAGAAGTGGCATCATCAATAACATGCGACATATCAGAATTCATAGCAGTAGCAGGTTTAGGTGTCGCAAGCTTACTTATAACAGAAGGAGAATCTAGTGCAAGGCTAGATGGCAGTTCCTTACCTCCCCTCATAGTTGAGGGCAAAATAGTAGTTCAATCGTCTTTCAAGTTCTTCATAGTGTCCAGCAGATATAAATCCCAAGTGACTCAAAGAATAGAGCTATGCTCCCCGGCAACGGCGCCAGAAAAAGGTCTTGATAACCCACAAGTATAGGGGATCGCAACAGTTTTCGAGGGTAGAGTATTCAACCCAAATTTATTGATTCGACACAAGGGGAGCGAAAGAATATTCTCAAGTATTAGCAGCTGAGTTGTCAATTCAACCACACCTGGAAACTTAGTATCTGCAGCAAAGTGTTCAGTAGCAAAGTAATATGACAGTGGTGGTAACGGTAACAAAAGTAAAGACAGCAAAAGTAAGGTTTTTGGTATTTTGTAGTGATTGTAACAGTAGCAACGGAAAAGTAAATAAGCAAGAACCAGTATATGGAAAACTCGTAGGCACCGGATTAGCGATGGATAATTATGCCGGATGCGGTTCGTCATGTAACAGTCATAACATAGGGTGACACAGAACTAGCTCCAGTTCATCAATGTAATATAGGCATGTATTCCGTATATAGTCATACGTGCTTATGGAAAAGAACTTGCATGACATCTTTTGTCCTACCTTCCCGTGGCAGCGGGGTCCTATTGGAAACTAAGGGATATTAAGGCCTCCTTTTAATAGAGAACCGGAACAAAGCATTAGCACATAGTGAATACATGAACTCCTCAAACTATGGTCATCACCGGGAGTGGTCCCGATTATTGTCACTTTGGGGTTGCCGGATCATAACACATAGTAGGTGACTATAGACTAGCAAGATAGGATCAAGAACACACATATATTCATGAAAACATAATAGGTTCAGATCTGAAATCATGGCACTCGGGCCCTAGTGACAAGCATTAAGCATAGCAAAGTCATAGCAACATCAATCTCAGAACATAATGGATACTAGGGATCAAACCCTAACAAAACTAACTCGATTACATGATAAATCTCATCCAACCCATCACCGTCCAGCAAGCCTACGATGGAATTACTCACGCACGGCGGTGAGCATCATGAAATTGGTGATGGAGGATGGTTGATGATGACGACGGCGACGAATCCCCCTCTCTGGAGCCCCGAACAGACTCCAGATCAGCCCTCCCGAGAGAGATTAGGGCTTGGCGGCGGCTCCATATCGTAAAACGCGATGATTTCTTCTCTCTGATTTTTATTCTCCCTGAAAGCCAATATATGGAGTTGGAGTTGGCGTCAGAGGGCCACCAGGGGGGCCATGAGGTAGGGGGAGCGCCCCCCACCCTTGTGGACAGGGTATGGGCCCCCTGGTCTCCATCTTTGGCGAGGATTTTTTATTGTTTTTTCTAAGGTGTTCCATGGAGTTTCAGGTCATTCTGAGAACTTTTATTTTCTGCACATAAAACAACACCATGGTAATTCTGCTGAAAACAACGTCAGTCCGGGTTAGTTCCATTCAAATCATACAAGTTAGAGTCCAAAACAAGGGCAAAAGTGTTTGGAAAAGTAGATACGACGGAGACGTATCAGCGCGTAGTACTTGGTTTTTGATGACTTCTAAATTTTTGCAAAAGTATATGAGTTCTTTTGACTAATGTTGAGTCCATGGATTATACGCACTTTTACCTTTCCGCCTTTGCTAGCCTCTTCGGTACCGTGGATTGCCCTTTCTCACCTTGAGAGTTGGTGCAAACTTCGCCGGTGCATCCAAACCCCGTGATACGATACTCTCTATCACACATAAACCTCCTTATATCTTCCTCAAAACAGCCAACATACCTACCTATTATGGCATTTCCATAGCCATACCGAGATATATTGCCATGCAACTTTCCACCGTTCCGTTTATCATCATCATGACATACTTTACTTTTGTCATATTGCCATTGCATGATCATGTAGTTGACATTGTATTTGTGGTAAATCCACCATGCATGCATTATTTTTTATACATGTCACTCTTGATTCATTGCACCATCCCGGTACTCTGCCGGAGGCATTCATATAGAGTCATATCTTGTTCTAGTTTCGAGTTGTAATCCATATGTTGTAATCAATAGAAGTGTGATGATCATCATTATTAGAGCATTGCCCAAAGAAGAAAAAAAAGAAAAAAAAAAGAAAGGCCAAAAGAAAAAAAAATAAAGGTCCAAAAAAAGAAAAAGAAAAAGAAAAAAAGAAAAAAAGAAAATAAATAAAAAGGGCAATGTTACTATCTCTTTTTCCACACTTGTGCTTCAAAGTAGCACCTTGTTCTTCATGTAGTGAGTCTCATATATTGTGCTTCAAAGTAGCGCCATTGTTTTTCATATAGTGAGTCTCATAAGTTATCTTTTTCATACTAGTGGGAATTTTTCATTATAGAACTTGGCTTGTATATTCCTACGATGGGCTTACTCAAATGCCCTAGGTCTTCGTGAGCAAGCAAGTTGGATGCACACCCACTAGTTTTCTTTTGTTGAGCATTCATTTATAGCTCTACTGCATTCGTTGCATGTCAAACCCTACTCCTCATGTTGATAATATTTGATGGGCATCTCCATAGCCCGTTGATTATCCTCGTCAATGTGAGACTTTCTGCTTTTTTGTCTTCTCCACACAATCCCCATCATCATATTCTATTCCACCCATAGTGCTATATCCATGGCTCACGCTCATGTATTGCGTGAAGGTTCAAAAAGTTTGAGATTATTTAAGTATGGAACAATTGTTTGGCTTGTCATCGGGGGTATATAAGTTGGGAACATCTTTGTGTATGAAAATGAAGCATAGCCTAACTATATGATTTTGTAGGGATGAACTTTCTTTGCCATGTTATTTTGAGAAGACATGATTACTTTGATTAGTATGCTTGAAGTGTTACTATTTCTTTTATCAATATGAACTTTTATTTTGAATCATTTGGATCTGAACATTCATGCCACAAAAAAGAAAATTACATTATGAATTATGCTAGGTAGCATTCCACATCAAAAATTCTCTTTTTATCATTTACCTACTCGAGGACGAGCAGGAATTAAGCTTGGGGATGCTTGATACGTCTTCAACGTATCTATAATTTTTGATTGTTCCATGCTATTATATTACCCCTTTTGGATGTTTATGGGCTTTATTTTACACATTTATATCATTTTTGGGACTAACCTACTAACCGGAGGCCCAGCCCAGCCCATATTGCTGTTTTTTGCCTATTTGAGTATTTCGAAGAAAAGGAATATCAAACGGAGTCCAAACGGAATGAAACCTTCGGGAGCGTGATTTTTGGAACGAACGTGATCCAGAGGACTTGGAGTGCAAGCCAAGAAGCTGCCAAGGCTCCCACGAGATAGGAGGGCGCCCCCCTGTAGGGCGCCCCCTGTCTCGTGGGCCCCTCGGGCAGCCACTGACGTACTTCTTCCTCCTATATATACCTACGTACCCCGAAAACATCCAGGAGCAGGATAAAACACAATTTCCACCACCTTAACCTTCTGTATCCGCGAGATCTCATCTTGGAGCCTTCGCCGGAACTTTGCTGGAGGGGGAATCAACCACGGAGGGCCTCTAAATCAACATCCTTGCCCCTCCGATGAGTTGTGAGTAGTTTACCACAGACGTACGGGTCCATAGTTATTAGCTAGATGGCTTCTTCTCTCTTTTTGGATCCCCCTCTCTTGTGGAGATCTATTCGATGTAAACTCTTTTTTCGGTGTGTTTGTCGAGATCCGATGAATTGTGGGTTTATGATCAAGTTTATCTATAAATAATATTTGAATCTTCTCTGAATTCTTTTATGTATGATTGAGTTATCTTTGCATGTCTCTTCGAATTATCAGTTTGGTTTGGCCTACTAGATTGATCTTTCTTGCCATGGGAGAAGTGCTTAGCTGTGGATTCAATCTTGCGGTGTCCTTACCCAGTGACAGAAAGGGTTGCAAGGCACGTATTGTATTGTTGCCATCGAGGATAACAAGATGGGGTTTATATCATATTGCTTGAGTTTATCCCTCTACATCATGTCATCTTGCTTAATGCGTTACTCTGTTCTTATGAACTTAATACTCTAGATGCAGGAAGGAGTCGGTCGATGTGTGGAGTAATAGTAGTAGATGCAGGCAGGAGTCAGTCTACTTGTTATGGACGTGATGCCTATATACATGATCATGCCTAGATAATCTCATAACTATGCACTTTTCTATCAATTGCTCGACAGTAATTTGTTCACCCACCGTAATACTTATGCTATCTTGAGAGAAGCCTCTAGTGAAACCTATGGCCCCCGGGTCTATCTCTTATCATATTTGCTTTCAATCTACTTTTATTTGCATCTTTACTTTTTGCATCTATATTATAAAATACCAAAAATATATTTATCTTACTTTATCAGATCTCACTTTTGCAAGTGGCTGTGAAGGGATTGACAACCCCTTTATTGTGTTGGTTGCGAGTTCTCAGTTTGTTTGTGTACGTGCGTGGGACTTTTGAGGAGCCTCCTACTGAATTGATACCTTGGTTCTCAAAAACTGAGGGAAATACTTACGCTACTATCGCTGCATCACCCTCTCCTCTTCGAGGAACACCAACGCAAGCTCAAGACGTAGCATCAGGCCCAAGGACAATGTGGTTCAAGTTACTTAAGGCTAAATGCTTCCCACTTGGTAGCCCTGTTTGCGTCGGCCAATCATGGTTCAAAGTTTTGGAAAGATTTTGTCTAATTATGGGATGTTTTCTGGGACCATGTTAAGTTTATCATGGGGAATGGGGGTTCCACACACTTTTGGTTAGATTGGTGGACTGGTCATTCCCCTTTAGCGGTTTCTTCCGTATTTTGTTTTCGTATTGCTCTAATCCTGAGATCTCAATCTCTCATCTCTCACACAATAAACAGGGCCTGGGCTTCAGGAGATCCCTCTCTCCTACAGAGTTGGGCGACTAGCACCACCTCGCTACTTTGTTCCCTTTGCTCTAGGAGGAGGAGGACACTATTGTCTAGCACTGGTACAGCGAGGTGCTATACAAACGGTTTTTAACCCCTTTTCGCGACGGCATTTGGAACCATCACCAAGTGAGTGTGGGCGATAGGGGGGTCTTCCCACACGACCCAGAAACCGTCGGGGATAGGGAGCCTTTATGCATACAGTTGCCCCTACATAACCGTTTCCGATGTCTCGAATATCCCAAATGCTTCATCCTTGCTACTTGTTTGTGCTTGCATTGCCATCGCAGTCGAAGTTTTGTGGTTTTACCTAAAACCAGCAGATTCTAGGCACGGGAGTTTTCTAGGCACGTACCAAACTAGCTCTACGTTTATGATGCCTGGCACATTACAAACGGTTCATGATTATAAACCTTGTACGATAGGTAGACATTCACACACATTTAGTTTTCCCGCATCGTATGTGATAGTGTCTGACATCACACACGCTTTGCAAACAACAACTGTGTGCATTGTTACACATGTTTCCTCTCCGTGAACTATGTCGGATAATGATGTATATCGCACACGCTGTGCTTAATTAACCGTGTGCGCCGTAATGACCCTCACACCGTAATTTCGCCCTAATTTAATTGCTGCTATTTAAAATTGTACCTAATTTAAACTTGAAAGTAGGCTATAGCTTTGTTCATATCCATCAGGTTCAAACAACCAATGCATTATTTGATTCATAGGTACATATGTTTAATAATTACATAAGCACCAAATTTAGAATGATGAACTAGGGTTCTATACTTGTACTATTATAGATGGTAAAGAAAGAGGCGATAGACATTCGGGTTGCTGAACAAGGTGAAGCGGAATGGCCCTATTGTGCTCTTCTTGATGCAAAAAGCGCGCACGACTCTATTCCAACCCCTTGTGATGGTCCGCCGTCGATCATGTAATTTGAGAGGTAATCTTGAGTAAATTGCTTCAGGATCCACTCGAACGAAAAAATATTTAGAAATTGTCAGCTGACACATGACAGGCAGTAAAAAGAAGGCTACAGGGTTTTGACTTACCATACTGCAGTTCACTGTTATCTTGCATAAAGTGTAAATAAATAGTTCGATTGACATCTTTTGACCCATTTTAATAACAATCTTTATCAGTTTCCTCACTTGATGCTGGTTCATGAATATCTCATTGCCCCATACGCAGAAAGGGTCGAAGTGTGGCTTTGGCCATGACATATCTACCTAAAAGCACCAAGTTAATATTAGAAGCTAAACAACAATTGCAAAATTATGTAGTACAACACTCCCTCCATCCCATTATATAAGATTTTATTGCATGTATATCTAGACATCATCAGAACATTAAGGTAACGCTCTTCCTTGTTGCTATGTAGCCTGAGATTGCATATTTAGTCATTCAGTACAATGCATGTTGCTATGTAGCCTCAGATATATTAAATATGACCCTAGTTAACGAGTGCGGCTAATCTGCACCCGGGCTCATCTGCACCCACGCTTAGAAAAAAATTCAAAAAAAATACTAGAAAAATTCAAAAAATTCCAATTTTTTTGTGGTGGTAGATAATTTGACGCGTAAGGTGCGCCCCAAAATTCAACTCATTTGAGCATCTGAGCAGCTCTCGGCAAAAAAGACAAAATCAGGGTCTGTAAAAATGTATACTATTCACGCACTGTTTTGACCCGATTTATCTTTTCTGACGAGAGCTGCTCATATGTCCAAATGAGTTGAATTTTGGGGCGCACCTCACGCGTCAAATTATCTACCACCACAAAAAAATTTGGAATTTTTTGAATTTTTCTAGTATTTTTTTAAAATTGTTTGCTGAGAGGGAGCAGATGAGCCCGGGCACCGTTTTGAGTTTTCCCCTAGTTAACCTACTTATAAATGGGTTATAGATATATTCAGTGAAATGTCCTATTCGATGATTAATCCCTTATCAGCCCCCAGGCTAAATGGTACCACCTACCGATATCCTAAACAGTGAAGTACATATAAGCAACGCGATGAAACTAACCTTGATGGAAAACAACACTGTTCTCAATATTTTCCTGTATGAGTACATATAAAGGCATGTTAAGCACAACAAGCTAAACATCAACCAAATATATCCATGATAGACAACATAATCTACAAATCATAGCTTTAGTGTGCAAGCTTAAGCACACTAGTTAAGAAAAACAAGAAGTGGAAAGGTGTGTTAACTGCATCAGGCATAACATTTAAAAATAAGCAAATAATCATTCAAACGGGTATTGTGCAGGTCTAAAGTACACTAGTTATTGTTAAAAAAACAAAAAGGCATGTTAACTGCAATATCCTTAACAACAACAAAATATCATAATCCATAGTGGTATTGTTGAAACTGTTATTGATGAAATTGAACTGCATGGAAAATAGTTGAACATATAGAGTATCACATTGTGAAGAACTGAAATAAACAAGGCATAAGGCCATCTCTAGCCGATCCTTTAAAAGTTAAAGGAATAAACCTTTAGTGGATATATATACTCCAGCATTTTTTGGCAATTTCTAGTCGATCCCTTAAACTTAATGTTGTAAACTTCAATTTGATCAACGGGCTCCGGGTGCTGCCGGTGGAGCTCTTGCATGTACGCCTCGTCGGCAGCCTCGACCTCGAGGCGCTACCACGCCTCGCGGTCCTCCCGCGCCATAGCCGAGATCACCACCCCTGGCTCTGATGGAACAAGGTGGACCGGACGTGTGCCAAAGGGGAAATTGAGCCTAGCCACCGCGCCGTAGTAGCCGACCTGCCAGCGGTCGTACTCCATGGCCGCGAGCTCGACCGTGTGGAAGGTACCTAGCCACCGGCAGGTGTGGGTCTCCCGATCTGTAATCTCGGCGACCCACGTCCCCCACCGCCGCTGCCAGACCCCGAGGTAGGACCTCGTCAGCTGCAGTGTCCGAGGGAGGACGGGAAAGTCCTCGAACCGGCGTAGGGGCGTGGCGGCGGGCGGATCGGGGGACCGGAGACGGCGGATTGATAAAAAGCCACGGAGGACGTCGGGGACACCTTGACAGCCACCTCGCTGACGTCGGGCAAAGAGGCCGCGATAAACCTCTCTTGGGCCATTGGATCCTCGAGCTCCTCGGCACACAGATAGAGGTTGAGGATGGAGGCGGCGGCGATGGCGGCGACCTACCAATGGTTTCGGGGGTGGTGTCTGTCTGTGAGCAGAGGTTTTGGGGAGTGTGTGGAGGGGGTGTGGTTAAGGTGGTGTTTGAGGAAATACCACGACAATTGAAAATTTTACTAGGCGGGAGTAACAAGGCGGAGCTACTGAAAATGTGGATCAAGGGCGAGAAGATATTTTTGAGATTGTGAGGGATGCTGAGGCGGGAGTATTTTGGGGAGCGAGCTAGTGTGCTTGACACGCCAGCTGTGGACTGTAGCTGACGCACCTTCTCGCGTAAGCCATAAGTGTACTATACACCGACGGTGCTCCAGGATATTATGTATTGCAACTCACACGGTTGTGATAATAAACTGTGTGCGATCTACTTGATTTTTCATCTTGATTTTAGTTACATAATGGGGTCACAGCTGCAATGGGTTGTGTTTGAATTTCTAGAACTTTTATCTGTAGTGAACATGCAACTAAAGGTGTGTCGTCGAAAAAATTGGAATAATTCAGGGGTCGTTTGGACATTTGTATACATTCTAGGCATTTCAGGTGCAGAATTCAAAATTAAACTACATGCACATGCTCGGGTGCACTAACATGGGTTGTAAAATCATATATGTGTCCATGGGTTTATGCTTATGTCCCATGCAAGAAATGGGGATGAATTTCGAACACCATGGCACCGTGGCTCTCCGGCAAACATTGAGGTGCTTGCTTTTGTAATTCTAGTAAATACAAAACCCGTTTGAAATTCATGAATCTTGTCAACATGATGGGGTAAAAAAATATTGTCCCATTTGGGGCAGGTTATGGTATAAGCTTCTCACAAACCAGAGCTTCTCTCACAACAAGCCGGATGGTTTTGGTAGGGAACGTGCCACCTTGGGTGACGAAACGATATCTGTTGCCTCTTCTTAATTTCAATTTTTTTCTCGTGTCAACATAGAAAAACAGGAGTGTTGTGCAATTTTTGGATTTTTTTCGGGGATCGTTTGGACATTTTTATACGTTAACTGAGTTTTCTAGGCATTTATGTGCATAATTCAAAATTGAACTACATGCGCATGCTCCAGTCCATGAAACCGGGTTGAAACATCAAATGTTTATCCTTGGTTGCAAGCTTAGGTCACATGCAAGAAATGAGAATGAATGTCAAATACCTTGACACTGTCGCTCGGCCGCTAACATTGAGATACATAGTTTTAAAATTATAGTAAATTGAAAACTCAGCTGAAATTCATGAAACTTGACATGATATCATGGAACGGCATCGACATGCCGGGGTAAAAATATTTTCCCATTTGAGGCAAAGTTTGGATATAAGCTTCTCGTAAACCGGAGCTTCTCTCATAACAAGCCTGATGGTTTCGATAGGGAATGTGCCACCTTGGGGGACAAACGATATTTGTTGCCTCTTCTTACTTTCAAAAATTTTCTCGTGTCAACATAGAACAACACCAGCGATGTGTCATTTTTTGGGATTTTCGGGTTTGCTTGGACATTTTTATACATTAATTGAGTTTTCTATGCATTCATGTGCATAATTCAAATTTGAACTACATGCATATGCTCCAGTGCATATAAATTGGTTCAAATTGAAATGCGTGTCCTTGGTTACATGCTTAAGTCCCATGCAATAAATGAGAATGAATGTCAAACACCTTGCCACCGTCGCGCGGCCGCTAACATTGAGATACATGGTTTTTAAATTCTAGTAAATCAAAAATGCGTTGGATATTTATGAAACTTGACACGCTAGCATGGAACGGCATCAACATGCAGTGGTAAAAATATTGTCCCATCTGGGGCAGGTTGGGGTATATAAGCTTCTCACAAACCAGAGCTTCTCACAGCAAGCCTCGTGGTTATGGTAGGGAACGTTTCACCTTTCTGGACGAAACAATATCCATTGCCTCTTCTTGATTTCAATTTTTTTCTAGTGTCAACATAGAACAACATGAGTGCTATGTTAGTTTTAGGATTTTTTTCGGGGTTCGTTTGCATATTTTTATACATTAACTGAGTTTTCTATACATTTATATGCATAATTAAAATTTAAACTGCAGGCACATGCTCTAATGCATATAAATTGGTTGAAAATTCAAATCCGTGTCCTTGATTGCATGCTTAGGTCCCATGCAAGAAATGGGAATGAATGACAAACACCCTGCCACTGTCACTCGGCCGCAAACATTGAGATACCTGGTTTTTAAATTCTAGTAAATCCGAAACTCGTCTGAAATTTATGAAACTTGGCATGCTATTATGGAGCGGCATCAACATGTCGTGGTAAAACTTTTGTCCCAGTTGGGGCAGGTTTGGGTATAAGATTCTCACAAACCAGAGCTTCTCACAACAAGCCTGATGGTTTCGGTAGGGAACTTGCCACCTTTGGGGACGAAACGATATCCGTTGCATGTTATTGCTTTCAATTTTTTCTCTAGTGTCAACATAGAACAACAGGAGTGTTGTGTTAAAATTCTAGTAAATCCAAAACACATCTAAAATTCATGAAACTTGGCATGCTATCATGGAGTAGGCTAACCGAGAGGCGTGCAAGTTGTCCTTCAATGCGTAGGCTCACCGGGAAGCGTGCGAGCTGTTCAACGAAGGATTTTGATATGTATCCAATGTATCTACTTTTCCAAACACTTTTGCCCTTGTTTTGGACTCTAACTTGCATGGTTTGAATGTAACTAACCCGGACTGACGCTGTTTTCAGCAGAATTGCCATGGTGTTATTTTTGTGCAGAAATAAAAGTTCTCGGAATGACCTGAAACTCCACGGAGATACTTTTTGGAATTAATAAAAAAATATTGGTGAAAGAATCAACGTAAGGGGGCCCACACGCTGTCCACGAAGGTGCAGGACGCGCCCACCCCCCTGGGGCGCGCCCCCTGCCTCGTGGGCCCCCTGGAACTCCACTGAGCTCAACTCCCACTCCATATATTCACGTTCGAGGAGAAAAAAATCAGAGAGAAGGATTCATCGCATTTTACGATATGGAGCCACCGCCAAGCCCTAATCTTCCTCGGGAGGGCTGATCTGGAGTCTGTTCGGGGCTTCGTAGAGGGGAATCCGTCGCCATCGTCATCATCAACCATCCTCGATCACCAATTTCATGATGCTCACCGCCGTGCGTGAGTAATCCCATCGTAGGCTTGCTGGAGGGTGATGAGTTGGATGAGATTTACCATGTAATCGAGTTAGTTTTGTTAGGGTTTGATCCCTAGTATCCATTATGTTCTAAGATTGATGTTTCTATGACTTTGCCATGCCTAATCCTTGTCACTAGGGCCCGGGTGCCATGATTTCAGATCTGAACCTATTATGTTTTCATGAATATACGTGATTTCTTGATCCTATCTTGCAAGTCAATAGTCACCTACTACGTGTTATGATTCGGCAAACCCCGGAGTGACAATAGTCGGGACACTTCCCAATGATGATCGTAGTTTGAGGAGTTCGTGTATTCACTAAGTGCTAATGCTTTGGTCTGGTACTCTATTAAAAGGAGGCCTTAATATCCCTTAGTTTCCAATAGGACACCGCTGCCACGGGAGGGTAGGACAAAAGATGTCATGCAAGTTCTTTTCCATAAGCATGTATGACTATATTCGGAATGCATGCCTACATTTTTTTGAGATGAATACATGCCTACATTACATTGACTAGTAGACTGCCCGTGCGTTGCCACGGGCCAAAAATGAATGTGTAAACAATGCTCATTTTCCTTGATACGAAAAAGCACATTGCACAGAATGTTCAACCATGCTGCAAACACAAGTACACGTTCTTCTCTCTATTTCTGACAAACACCACGCACACCTTTAGCTGCTCTTTTTCATCCAACCTTTTGTCCATCACCTTCTCTGTCCGGGCCACATATGGATATGTAAACATTCTTTCCACCATGTGTTTATTCAGAAGTTGATTATGAATAATGTTATGTTTGCTTCCAGCCTCCACACGGGCTCTTCTTTCATCTCCATCAAAGATGTGTCTCCATCACTTCACCTCCCTAAGACTTCTTATGCACCTCAAATATACATAGAACGATCACACAACAATGTTGCATCATTGTCATCCATTTCTTATTTGACGAGCCCTAGTGCTTAAGCTCTTTGGTCATTGCGTGACCGTCCCACTATGTCGTCACCCTACTCCAAAATCCTCCTATGTGTTTAGTCTGCTCCAAATACTTCTGTGTTTTCTCCTCCTGCCATTACCCCCTACCATCATAGATCCATCGATGTTTCCTCACACAACCAGCGAGGGCTATGGTGCCTCCACTTGCATGAGGCAAACCGTGGCGGGCATGAAAATATATCCAAAGGCCCTATGCATCTCGGTTGTTGGATAGCTAAAAATAATCTTGTATTTCATCCATGAGTATAGCAAATAAGAAAATATCCGAAGTAACCATAATAAGGCCCTAAGTTTTCTCGTTGGATATAGGAAAGAACCTGATCACTTAAAACCTAGACCATATGATAAACCACCGCTTACAACAAACTTGGGAATAATTTGTATAGCCCTCTTATAGTAATAGGTGGATGGCCATGCATTGCCATGAAACACGAAGCTTAAACATTAAAAACAATGATCAAACAACATGTATTTCAGATGCGACCTATGACCGTTGTGACAAATATCACCTTGAAGCACATGCGTTGCCACGGGCCAACAAATGAATGCACGTGCGTTGCCACACGTATAAGTTACAATGTATTTTATTCATGTAAATATTTCACCTCTTAAACATAGTGATATGGTAAATGTTACGAATGATGTTTGATCAAGCAGGAGCTGGAGCTACCGAGCTAGAGATGCAGGCTCACCCTGCAGCACGCGCAGGAACTGCGAACTGGAGGTCCTCATCTTAACATATGTCGAGAAGACACCTCATTGCCCAAGAGAGAGCCTTATTGGTGGTGTATTTGTATTAATAAATCAGCAATGCATTTATTTTAATTTATAGGAAATTGATTTTGTATGGAACTGCCTTGGCATGCATTTAGTAATTCACCACCATGCGAAATGTCAGATTCCAATACTAGGTGACCACGAAATATTTATAACATATGACATATTATCTTGAAGGACAACATGAAGAATATCAGCTTACACTGGTTCTGCTTTAACATGTAGTCCATTCCATAAAAAAGCTCACTCCAGTAATACAAACCACATCGTCAATCAGATGTTCTATAATAATTAAAATAATTGCATTGGTAAACAAAAAAACGTAACTTTTACAGTTTAACGGCAACTCAGTGTGATGGCATCACTGACAATTAACTCAACAATCGAATATCCTTGGAAAAAAACATCAAGAAATAGACCAATAATGGTGAAACTCACTTATGTACCATCATATACACAAACACATAAGAATTTGGGAAACAGTTGGTTTCAGTCTCATGGAAAGGTATCTGAGGGTTCACATAATATGAGAGAATACTATACTGCTCATGCATTACATTCTGTCAAAGATCGATGACTCTGATGGTACAACATGGACCAGCTGCACTGCTAAAAAACGCAGAATTAACGAGGCGAAAGAATTTCAGGAAGATCTCACATTCAGAAGGTTGTATCTTTCACTATACTCAGCGAAAAATTGAGAATAAATTATCCATGGAAATCTCACACCAAATACTTAAAATACATCCATAGCCCCATGGACAGATTCAGCCTTGAAGTTACTTTAAACCGCCCGCAAAATAGGAAGTCATGACTGAAACTGCAGTCTGACGAAAACTAACAGTAATTTCAGATAGGCAAATCTCCTAGAATACCTGAAGAAAAATTGGAAATAAACATTCGTTGGAAAGGTCTTGAAAAGATATACAACTTTTATTTTAATGGTTCGGTCATATTTGACACCTAAAACCCTCAAAACGCAATCGGTAAGTTACTGCACGCACTGCAAACAGAGTTGTGCAAAACAGACTTGCGAAAACAAACAGCAGGGAAGGAAGGATTACTTCACTTGATACCTACAACAGATCACGCCCCTGCCATCTCTATTTCGCTCTTTCCATCTCTTCCCTGCAGCAAACCTTCTTTCAAGCTGCCTCAGACATGGGTTTGGATTGGTGTCCTCCTGAATACTCTGCCCCTGAAGGCTTTCTTTTCCTTCTCAGAATCTGAACTTATCAAAATCAAGCTAATTAGTGGAAAAGGCTGCATATTGACCTCTCACTAACACAGCCACATGTGCCAACAAATATTTTAACCACTCACCAGGATCATTCCTTGGTACAGAAAAACCAAAACATAATTAAGCATATTATATGAACCAGTCTTTTCAAAACCAGTATTGGTATTTAAAATTAATGAAATTCATATGCATGGACAAGTGTACGGTTTAGAATACACAAAAAAAAAAGAGCAAAGTACTATTTGGTTATAGTCAGAGTTCCCCTACTTTGCAATGTGGTACAAGAAACGAAAGCTGCTTAAAAAGGAAAGGGAAAAACTGATCTTTTGTGATTTCTTTCCTATTTGAAACTCCATATAATTGCTTTCATGCAGCTTTTTTCTGTAAGTAATAATAGCTAAATGTATCCTATTTTGTTTATATTCAGCATGAATATAAACTAATCTGTTTCATAGTGCATACAGTGTACTGATGCTTGAAGAAAACTTAAGTTATTCGCATCATCTACAATTGTATTTCTGAAGCGTGTGCTATCAGCTCTGAAACATGGCATTCAGAAGCACGAGTAACATCTGATCCTTGAACAAACCCTGCTGCCCTCCGTAATAAAATGCTCAAAACCAGATTTCATAAGAATAAAGTGCTATTAGAACAGAGGAGCTTATGTCTTTCTTCTGGATGTATTATTATCAAGGCAGCACCACTGGCATGGAGTTTCATTTATCTCTGGCACCTCACTTTGCTAGCAATGTAGAGATAAAATGCCATTACTCTAAAAACTTCAATGCAAAGAGCAATAAATCACCCTCAAGGAGAGTACTAAAACTGTGATCTTAAGAAAAGTGATTTTGCCGAACATTTATAGATCAAACAGGGATATAGCCCGAAGATACTCTAGTTTTTTTCTTCTACAGAAGTCGATAGTTCTCCAGGACATCAACCATCAGGAAGTACTCGTCAAGTTCACCAGATGTCGTCTCACCGCAGAAGTAATTTTGCACACATGAAGACTTAAAAAACAAAAACAATGTCTTAAAAAATTGAAAGAAGCTACACATATAAAGTGTAAAAAGGTATAAGTGAGGACAAAATTGTGGAATAGCTCTGATGAGCCACACATTTCATCAGAAACAACAGAAGTAAAATTGCTCAACCATATCAAGTTTGTGAGCAGGGCATATATAGTGGAAGTTTTTTACACGCTTCCCATGGTGCTTTCGATCCACGAATGAAGCCTCCTCGTCCTCCTTGGACACAAGAACACATTGCATATATGAGGTCGTTCGCAGAGCGGTGTCACAAAACAGAATGGAACCAATGATCTTGTTAAAAAATAAAAAGAACCGAGATGAGAGAAAATTCATACGATGCGGCCGCTGCTGACAAGGGCATTGACCAACACCTCATCAGAGAGCACGTCGAGCTTCTTCTGCTCCTCCACCTGATGAACCCACGCCAAAGCAAATAGGCAATCATCATCATAGCACCATTCGCACGGAAGAACAACTATGACAAAGAGAGGAAACAGGACGAACGGCTTGCCTGGACGTTGCTCTGAACTGAGAGGCCGATGAGCTTGGCTTTGCCTGTCTCGTTGAGAGGTGACGAACTTGCAGTCGAGGACGATGTGGAAGAGGAGGACGGTGAGGTCGCCGCGCGACTCCGGGTGCCTGCGGAGAAAGAAAAGTTGAGATGTGATATCTTCAGACCAAGACTCGCACCACCATCTTGCTGATGTTTCCCCTGCAGACGACAACAAACTGAGCGCACAAGAAGCCATTCCCCCAGCTCGAACAATCATGTCAACATCGCCCCTAAATCGAAATCCCCAAAACAGTTCAAAAAAATCCCCCAAAAAAGGTACGGGTAGACCGTAGGTGGATTTAGTTACCTGGAACACCGGAAAGAATGCTGCGGGTGGGTCGGCGGCGCGTGGGAAGGAGCAGGTTGGGGATTTGACTCCTCTTACCTCAACCGCGTCTCCTCTCCTCCGCCTGCGGTCTTCTTTCATTCGGATGGATAGATATGGGTTTCGGGTCGGAAAGGGGGGAGAAGAAGACCGTGGTCTTCTCTCGTCTCCTCCGCCGCGGTCCACCTAGTTTGCCCACATCTTGAGCACCTCCTTGTACGCCACCGGCTGGTCCACCAGCATGTACTTGACCGGCAACGCCCGAGGATTCTTCCTGCAACCAGCAAGAATCCCTATCAATCATCATCATATTCATCACTCACACCGATTCACCCAATGAACCAAGCAAGCAATGGAGGGAGGACGGAGGACGGAGGACTCACAGCACTTTCATCTCAAAGTTGTTGAGCCACCAGACGTAGGTGTTGAAGACGAGGAAGTGGGCGGCGTGCCAGTGCCGGGCATGCTTGGCGATGGAACGCCAGGCGATAACACGGTCCGCCACGCTGTGCACCTGCGTGTCGTCCGAGTTGGAGCTCACCAGGAACGGCGCCCAGTAGAACTCCACCGTCGCGTTGTACTCCGCCGTCGTGAACACGTTGAGAGAGCCGTTGGGCCCCATGAACTTGGCCAGGGACTTTTGGTCGCGCGACGGGATCACCGACGACACCAGGCACACCATCGACTCCCACTGGTATCGGTTCAGCGAGTCCCCCACGAAGACCAGCCTCTAGTTCCGCAGCCGCTCCAGCAGCAACCGCGCGTCCAACCTACAGCAAGATTCAATTCGGTTGGGTTGAGATGTACGAGTGCTGATGAACTGAATTGAATTGGGGATGGATAGATATATGGATGCTCGGCCATGGCGCCCGAGGTACGAATCAAATCAAATGGCATCAGGGAAGGGAATTAAAGACCTTGACGCTAGGGATGGGAAGGGAAGGGGATCGGACCTTGACGAGCAGCTCCATGGCGTCGGGGTCATGGATCAGGGAGACGCCGGCGGCCTCCTGGTCCTGTCCCGGCGCTGATCGCCGCCATGGCCTGCTGGATCTCGCCATGGCACGGAGTTTGGCGGGGGCGATCCCAACAACAGGGATTCAAGCCGCCCTGCCCTGGAGACGCGGCGGCGGCGTCTCCCCTCGGACGGCGGCGGTGGCAACGTACGAACTCGTACGTGGGCGGCGGCTAAGAAGAGTCGGCGGCAGGGAGATCGGAGATGGGATCGATTCGGTGGCCGGCTGCGTTCGAGGGAGACGAGAGCGGGTTAGGGCATCTTCAGCCGTTGGCCCCTCAGGAGGGGGCAAAAAATCACCCCCTGGAGGCGCACCCGCGCTAAACCGCGCACTGGGGGCGTGATGCCCCCCAGTCGCGGCGCCCACGGTTAGTCAAAAAAGTCAAACACGGCGCAAAAACGACTCAAATTTAACACAAACATCGGCGAGTTCGTTCAAACTTAAACATATTTTACAAAAAAAAGAAAAAAAAACTACCGCGGGCTACCCCGCCGTCTCCCTCGCCGCCCGCCTCGCCGCCTGCCCACGCGGTTCTACATGCCGAGGAGGCTGTAGAACCGCATGTAGTCACCGCCGTCGTCGTCATCGTCGTCGTCGTCGTCGCCGCCCCCGCCTACGCCTCCGTCGTCCCTGCTGCATCCCTTTCCCGGTTGGCGCGGCGGGTTGGACGGTCCGGGGGCGTCGTCGTCGTCGCTGTCGAGGACCACGACGCCGTGCTCGTCCTCGCGCCAACGCTTGCGGGCGGCAATCTCCTCCAGGGCCCGGCGCTGCCGGACCATCTCGTCGCGGAGGTAGTCGTCCCGCGCCCACCGCATGGCGTCCTCGTCGGAGAAGCCGCGTCGGGCTATCTCCTCGTACTCCGCGGGGAAGCCGGGCTCTGGCTTGGGCTCGACGAGGACGAAGCGGCCGGTGGGTGGAGAGGCGTTGGCGCCGATGCGGACGCCGGAGCTGCGGGTGCGCGCGCTGACCGGCGTGCTCTAGGGCTCCGGCTTGACGGGGCGGAGGCAAGGCGAGCTGCCGGACGAGGAGGAGGATCCCCCGGTCTCCATGCGCCTCGGGGTCCAGGAGCTTCCCCGGCGG
Organism: Triticum dicoccoides; assembly: GCF_002162155.2. Classification (NCBI taxonomy): domain Eukaryota; kingdom Viridiplantae; phylum Streptophyta; class Magnoliopsida; order Poales; family Poaceae; genus Triticum; species Triticum dicoccoides. Next base: position 647,025,081 of record NC_041389.1, read on the forward strand.
CGTGAGAAGGAAGGGGGAGCGGGGTACTCGAGGCGCGGCGTGTTGCCTCCCTCGATGTACTCGAGGACGGCCTCCAACGTGCGCCCGGGCACGCCCCACCACCGACGCCGGCCGGTGGCGTTGAGCCTGCCGGAGGGCACGACGCCGTTGGTGGCCTCGAGCTGCCGGGCCTGACGGCGACGGAAGTAAGGGTCCCAGAGCGGGCTGTCGGGGACGTGCCGTGGCCCCTCCCTTGCCGCACGCGGCATGTTCGCGCGGATGCGTGCGATCTCCGCACGCCGCGCCGCGCCGGTGGGTACCGGGGGCACCGGCACGCCGCCCGCGATGATCCTCCACGCCCCCGGCACCCGCATGTCCGGCGGGACCGGGTACTCGGCCTCGTAAAGAAAGCGAGCCTCGTCTTCATGAAGATGGCAGCGGCCGAAGCCGTTCGCCGCCGCGCCGTCGCCTGGGAAGCGCTCGGCCATGGGTGTGAACTGGAGACGGCGAAAGAGAGGAGAGGAGAGGGAGGAACGACGACGGCGGGAGAGTGTGAGTCGCCGAGTGCGCCGGGGCGTGTCATATATAGGCCGAGGCGCGCGTGCCACCGTGTGTACGCGTGGCGGGCGAGGGAGGGCGAGGGACGCGCGTCGTCCGGTCTTCACTGCGCCGCCCGTGAGGCATCAATGGTGCAGACTGACCAGCGCGGCAGCGCGTGGCAACTTTGGCATTGATTCGCCGCTGGGAACGAGGCGATGAGGACGACGAAGGGCCGAGAAGAGAGCCGTGTCGCTGACGCGGCGGGCCCGCGGCTTTTTCGCGCCAAAACAGTTCGCCGGGCGCCCGCGGGCGCCCCCCAGCGCGCCGGGTTCGGGCTGGGTCCGCCGGCGCTGTTTTCGGCCCAAGCCGGCGAAAATCGGGCTCCTGGGGGCGCGACTCGGCCGTTTTTTCGGCGCCGGCGCGATAAAAATGCCTGGGAAGGCCTTCCTGGGGGCGCGGCTGGAGATGCCCTTAGGGATAGGGCATATGGGGTCACTCGAGTTTTTTCTGGTGGAGCGTGGGGTGGGGAGGGACGAAAAAAACCCAGCGAAGACTATTCATCAACTGCTCCATTAGAAGTAGAGATAAACTGGAGCTAGTTATGTGTCACCCTATGTTATAACTGTTGCATGATGAATTGCATCCGACATAATTATCCATCATTGATCCATTGCCTATGAGCTTTTCACATATTGATCTTTGTTACGTTACTTCTCCGTTGTCACTGTTACGATTGCTACAAAACTGCTACTGTTACTCTTGCCACCGTTACCGTTACTTCCATACTACTTTGCTACTAAATACTTTGCCGCGGATATTAAGTCTTTCAGGTGTGGTTGAATTGACAACTCAACTGCTAATACTTGAGAATATTCTTTGGCTCCCCTTGTGTCGAATCAATAAATTTGGGTTGAATACTCAACCCACGAAAACCGTTGCGATCCCCTATACTTGTGGTTTATCAGATTTGTACATCCCTTCAATGCAAACGATTGTTTTGGATGACCCGTGTGCAAGCACGTACAAACGATTTGATAAGATTTGCCTCTGTCATATTGGGTATGTTGCCATTTGTCAAACTGGAAAGATTGACATTTGTTGATCTAGTAACATTGCCATTTGTCAACCTTGTAACACTGCGATTTGTCAAAATATACAGCTAAAAATCACTAGCACTATTTCATTCATAGATTAAGCATTCGTTCTCACTGAGAAGCGAGACAACCTTTGACCGTCACCCGCCTCGCTCCCACTAGTTTGTCTTAAT
>NC_041389.1:647027116-647032449 GCF_002162155.2 Triticum dicoccoides
GCCAATGAGGTGGAGATCGAGGCTACCAACAAGTGGAGGTGGGTCGAGAAAGAACCGCAAGCGACTCCAGCAGGCCTAGACTTTATCAGCAACCTGCCCGATGATACGTTGATAGTCATCATATCCCTTCTCCCAATCAAATATGGGGCGAGGACAACCGCCCTTTCCCGACGGTGGCGCCCCCTATGGCTCCTCACCCTTGTCGACCTCCTCGACGCCCACGAGCTCTGCCATCGCTATCGCAAAAGCTTGGATGCGTTCTCGCGGATCCTCGGCAAACAGCTCGGATTGATCAACTGTATGCCACGTATCGCACACGCAACTCTAATCTGATCCGTGCTTGATGTCTCCGACATCGCTCGCGCAGTTAGTTTATTTGCCACGTATCACTATGCTGGCCTCTGCTCGCGTCCCTCGGCAAGCTCTGCTCGCTGTTAGGCACCACAGCGCGATGTGCTTGCCGTTAGGCGCCGTGGCGCCCTCTGCTGACGTCCGTCGGCGCGCTCGGCTTGTGGAAAACTTTTCCTTGCGTGTTCAATAGCTATATGCATATATATGGTTGCTCGCCGTTGAGGCGACCGCGGAGTGCTCTACTCGTGTCCCTCCGTGCGCGCTCTGCCAGCTGTTGGTCATGCGCATGATCGAGCGGTTGGGCCTGCGCATGATCACATCGGGGACCCCATATGCATGCGGTTGCGTCGCGTGCGTTGCCACGCGATGCAGTTATGTGCGGCATGACGGAGTTACATGCTGCGAATTAGAACTGCCATCAGGGCGTGCCAATATTCCAGGTCGCCCGGCTTCCCCTTTAATTCCCATGGCCATTATAACCTTAATCTCTTCAACCTTTCGATCGCGGCCCACAACACAACAAGCACACCCATGACGACACATAGAGAGGGGATGTGTAGTGGCGCTCCAATGGAGTTCGGCGAGCATAAAGTGGAGACCCACGCGAGGGAGACGGATCTCTCGGTGGTGTACACCATTGACCCGGCCGTGGTGGACGACTACATCAACATCGTTGAGCAGTTGCTTGCTAGAGACAAGTACAAGGTGGTCGGCATCGACGTCCAGTACACCGACGGTCTTCTCGACAAAGATCAGAAGGTTGTCGTCGCCCATTTGTCCGTGCGCCATCATGTCCTCATCTACCACTACTGCATGGCTACAGAGCCTTGCGTCCGTTTCGTCAAGTTTGTCAACAACACCGACTACAAGTTCTCTACGGTGGAAACCACCAACAATGTAAAAGCGCTGAGGGTTACGGGTTTGGCCTGCAAGAACCTTGTAAAAATTCGTGAGCACTACAGGGTCTGGGGCAGCACGAAGAAGGACTCCCTGATTGAACTCGCCTCGGCCATCATTGACCCCTACTACGAAAGGATGAAGCTGGATGCCCAGAGAACAAGTCCTGTATCCTGGCACAGGGCCTGGATGCGTCAACTGGATGAACCTCACCTCAGGTTCGCGGCCAAGAGCGTGTACACAAGCAACAAGATGCACAGGCATATCGTTGACATGAGGAAGTGTCTCGTTACCCAAATCGACGAGGCCGGATCGAGCCACAAGCAGAGCAAGTGTCACAAGAAGTAGATGATGATTAGATGATTGTTTATGCTAGTTAATAATGCATGTAATATATAGTTTACTTCGGTGTGTGGAAATGGCATGTGTGTAGTAGCCACTTATGTAATTATGCATGTAATAGTTTACTTTGGTGTGTGCAAATGCCATGATTGTAGTAGCCACCTATGTAAGTGGATATTTAATTTGGTTATGCAACCATGTCCTTATAAGTGTGTGTATATATGTTGTTGTTCTGTATGCAATCCCATCACACAACACACACGTCTTATTAGCAGCAATCGTCTGTGTTATTATTGGTCCTCGCACACATTTCTGATTACAGACCCGTTTGTCACATATCACACGCATTTTGTTATATTGAACCATTTATGTTCTCTTGCCTCAACGCAAACAGTTCATCCAAGTGAACCACATGCTGTATATCGCACACACCTTGATCTGGCTGACCATTTTTTTGTGTTGCCTAATCACAAACAGTTCATCCTAGTGAACCGTATGTTGTATATCACACACATCTTCATCTGGTTGCCCGTTTCTTTTATTGCTCCTCATCGCAAACAATTAATTGCACTGAACCGTATGCCCTGCATCACACACGGAACTAAAATCTGAACCGTGTTTGATGCATCCCTCGTCGCAAACGTTTTGCACCTTTTTTGACGGTTTTTTACACCGCCGTTTGCGATTAATGCATCACATACCGTTTCATCAAAGGGTCTTTGATCGTAGTGTCGCGTTAGCTGCATCCTGCAGTAGTGTAGCCCCATTCGGCGTCGGGGATGTTTTCGGTTATATCCTTGTACTGTAGACTCATTTCGGGCACTCCTACCTCTAAGTTCAATTTGGTTTAGAAGGCCAGGGTGCCACCCAAGATCAAAATCTTCTTATAGCAGGCTATTAGAGGGCGGCTCCCTGCGACTGACCAGATTCGAAAAAGAAACGGACCTGGCTCCGACTGGTGTGCACTTTGTTCTGAACTGGAAGATTGCAATCATGTTTCCTGTTGTTGTGTTTTGGCCAACCTAGCTTGGCGTTGCGTTCGGTCATGATTAGGTGTGGCATGGGCCCCCAACTCTTTCACGGAGCTTCGCTTGCTCTCTATGGGCGTCCAACTCACGATGTTTTGGGTGGGCTTTGCTGCCCTCTGTTGGGCGTTTTGAACTACAAGGAACAAGTTCATTATTGATCATGTCTTCCGTAACAAGCATGCAGATTTCCTGTTTAAACTGTCTATCTTCTTGCGGCAGTGAAAACTATTGACTAAGGTAGCAGACTGGGATGTGTTGGAGGGGCTGATTTCTAAAGTTCGGGTGTCTGCTACTTCCTTGTCAGCTCCATCGCAAGATATCCGGGATTAATCCCTTCGTCCTCCTCAATTGTAGGGGTAGGTTGTTGGCCTGCGCGCCTATTTTGCGTTATGTTGGTGGCATGTGTGTCGTGAACTGATTTGGCCTGCGTGCCATGGTTGTTGGCGTTGCTACTGTTCTTTGGTCGCGTTGTTTGATTGTTTGCCTTGTCGAACTCTGTCTGGTGGCTTTATTTGTAAAGTCGGGCGTATGTCTTTTCTCAAAGAAAGTTGAGAGTGTAAGATCCCTGAGCTTATTTTCCAATTATTACTTATCAAATGATCCAATCATGCACACATTTCTGTTCAGATGCACAACATTCAGACATCTCCATCCTGATTCATTCCTTAGAGCCGTTGCGTGTTGGAGATATTAAGTGGGTGTCTGTTAATTTGTGTGCACTAAATAGACTGTGATTAACATATACATGGCTTTAGAAGAAACATTTGCAAATCCTAATATGGAGCAGTATCCATTGATATGAAATTTCTATATAATCCAGCGATCGAGAAGTGATCTCTAGACTAATATAATTTAACACTGATACATCTTAATCCTCATGGCTAGATGACAAACAATAGAATTTTTAGCTAAAAGAAAATTGTAACATTTGTTGTCATAGCTCGCAATATTTCTAGCGATATGACATGTGTAGTGCAAGGATGATGTGCCTACTAATGTTCACGGCCAGTACAATAGAATATGATAAGGTTAAATATCATGCTAAAAAAATGTACATAAGCTCTAAGTAATAGATGACCAAAACAAAATGAATGAAGCAAGAATGTTAAGCAAGGCAATGAATTAACTACATTCATGTGAATATGATGCGTGTCCACCCCAAACATAGCTGTCCACAAATAACAACAACCGAACAACCATCCACCAAATGTATTTAGAACTAGCTAAGGAGGGGATCCATGATGCATGTGCGTGTCCACGCTAGCAATGGTATGTGGTAGATATATAGGCCTCTCACATGACCAGGGGATGGACTATGGAGATCTTAAGCTTCTCAGTCCCAGTTGATCCGGGACACCAGCAAACGAGGATCGTTCACCGTCCAGAGGTCACACTCACTCACAAGGAAACTGGCCGCTGAGCATCACTGGATTAGGAGGTGCCAGGAATTACACCCAACCTTCATTTAAGGCTGTGGCTGCGGCCAGCGAGACCGCCCTTGCCGAAATGATCATTGCTGCGGATAGGGAGACATATGACGGAGAGACCGACGTGGTTGAAGGGATTTAAATTAAGAGTTTGCGAGTGCGTCTTATCGAACGATGTAGCAAGTGTTTGTTGGGTGTCCTAATACGCAACCGCCTTCTTTTTCTTTGTGAAACTACAGCTGAATTTTCATCTGTAGGAGGTACGTGGAGATGCTACGATCTTGTTTGTGTATTTTGTGAACACAGCAAAGTTTGCTTGTATTCGCAAGTTTTTTTAATTACTTGTATTTGATCATTTCAAAATAGGGTCATTGCACTTTTGCTGCGATTTCGCCTTTTTTGCATTGACAGTTTTTGTTTGTAATTAGATTTTTCATGCAAAATAAAACCACGGTTGTCTAATTTTATGCTTTATAAGGACATCTCCGACGCGGACCCTCAAATTATCCGCATACGTCTGAACTGCACGATCCGGACGTGTTCTGGCATTCAAAGCAGTCATGTATTAGTAATGCTCGGCGCTCCGGATGCACGTCCGGTGCAACCTGCAGTAGACCACCGGCTTCGTCCTGCACCGGCCCCGCGTCGTGGCTGATGAAGGCCTCACCAGCAAGTCATCGACGGCGAAGACCTTCCTGGGGCTGCCGTGGAAGGAGTTCTCGAGGGTGGTGGTGATCGAGTCGGTCATTGACGGATTCGTGCACGCGCAGGGGTACATGCAGTGGGAGGGCAAGAACAACCTGGGCACAGCGTTATACGGCTAGTACGGCAACGTCGGGGACGGCGCCAACATCACCACACACGAGGAGATGAAGGGGTTCCGCGTGCTCAACAAGGAGAAGTCGAAGGTGTTCACGGTGGAGCGCTTCTTGAACGGCGGCGAGTGGATACCGGAGAAGGGCACGACGGTGAGGCTAGGGCTGGTTGGCTGAGATATACATATGGGTGGAGTGTGTTCATCGATCCGTGTGTACAAACGCGTTGTTAGGTTCACCTATAATGTATGTGCTCATGTACAAAATACAGTCAAAATAGTGACAGATAGACGAGGGATATACGCAGCAGTATCAATTGTATTACTCATGCACAGGGGATACAGGTTACATATAGCCCGAGGCCAAAGTTCTCCCGCAAGGAAAGGCACGCAGGCCGTGCGGGGAGACGTAGTCGGTTACAACAGCATATACATCTCGTACAATACACATGTGATACAAATACATATAGTAGC